>NW_021135349.1:0-610 GCF_004193835.3 Ostrinia furnacalis
GACGGGGCCGCCGTTAAAATTGGATAAGATGGTTGTGGGTACGTTATTCAATCTATTAATACAATATAGAGATTCGCGAGAATGCTCATTTGATCGAAAAGAGTGTTAAAGCTATCAGAATCCCACGTACCTCGTTTCATCCGTTTTGAATCTCGCCGGGGTCCGAGTTTCTCCGGTATCCGACGCTCTGAAGAACTCCGAGCAAGCTCGCCCCCAGGTGACTAAAAAGGCGGCAAACGGAAGTAAGTCAAATCAATTCCTATTAAATAATTGCGGAAATGACGTCATTTAAGGTATAAAAAGGTAAAAAACTACACCGGAAGTAGACGCATCTCTCACCAGATGCTGTGCATCGTCACATGCCGAATAATCATGTATTTCCTCCGCCATTTTCCGCAGTTTGGCACCTCACGTCACATCATTTTACCGAAGTCAGCCCTATAGCTTCGGCGCAGTGCCGATCACTGACGTTTGTCAAAAAAATTGTGCTTGACTCTTGAGACAGGCTAAATTACACCATATTGTTAATGACATTGAGCATACATTTTTTTAAATACCTTCGCGAAGTAAAACTTCTGTACGTAGTACTTATTATTATTCTGTGGTATTA
>NW_021135351.1:0-82097 GCF_004193835.3 Ostrinia furnacalis
TAGAGCATTAATAGTAGACAAATAATACAAAAACTACATCCTACTAATATTATAAATGCGAAAGTTTGGATGTCTGGATGTCTGCATGTCTGGATGTCTGGATGTCTGGATGTCTGGATGTCTGGATGTCTGTTACTCTTTCACGTAAAACTACTAAACGGATTTTGTTAAAACTTTACAGTATTATTGTTTGTAACCCAGATTAACATATAGGCTATAATTTATGCCAATCTGTGACACAAAATTTTACGCGGGTGAAGCCGCGGGCAAAAGCTAGTGTCTCATATACAGAAAGTGGATTCCCATTTCTACGTAATGCTTTCGATTCCCAGAATACGCTGTGCATTTCCCCAGCGACTGAACCTAGCCCAAAACAAAAACAAAACACAATCGCCAACACCCAAAACTTAAAAACAATCACAAACTAAAAACACATTACGAAAAACAATTGAACATTACCATACCTTTGTTTTGTTTTCGACGAAGTTTGCCGAATTATTTATATCGCAACCCGATTCGGCCTTGGCCGAGAGACCTACAAAAATAGAGTATTCTGACTAAAAAGTTCGCGAATACGATAACTGAACTCGAATCGGGGTTGGGATTATGAAAAATATATTTCTGTGGAAGTCTTAGTTGGCGTACCGCAGATAGAGTCGTAAAGTGTATTTTTAACTTGTAAAAACCTGTTTTGAGACAGCTAAATACTTTCTATCTAGTTATCTTACTTTGTAAGTTGGCCTTTAAATAACACTTTTACATGTCCCAATTTCGTTCGTTCGTTCTTTTCAGCCAAATGACGTCCACTGCTGGACAAAGGCCTCCCCCAAGGTTTTCCACAATGAACGGTCCTGCGCTGCCCGCATCCAGGCTCTTCCCGCGGCCTTTACCAGATCATCGGTCAACCTAGTAGGAGGCCTGCCTGTCTTCCAGCCTGTGGTCGCCACTCGAGAACTTTTCTGCCATAACGAATCAGAAATGAGGAGATCCGCAGGAGAACCAAAGTGACCGACATAGCTCGCAGAATCGCTAAAATCAAGTGGCAGTGGGCAGGGCACATTGCTCGTAGAGACCATGTCCCACTGGGACACACAACAATCGGTCCAGTACTTTCGGAGCCTATTCAATACAAACAAATCAACAATCTAATATTAGCGAGATATAACTAGATAAAGAGCACAATAAAGAAAGGATAACTAAAACCACACGGACTTAAAAAAATCTTAAAGAAACATATTATTTTGGGACTATTTTTTACTTCTTTCGTTGTAGAGCAAAATATTTACATGTACTTAAAAATGTTTTAATTTTCAAATCACTGCAAAACACGTTGTTACATTACCGATCCTTAATAAAGTATTTAAATTAATTAAAAACATCCACAAACAAAGCGTTGCCACCGTCAAAATATTATCACTGCCTCTTTTATTTCATCCAGACTTTATCCAGGCTGAAACACAATGTTTCAAACAAGCACTTAGCCCAAATTAAAAACTAGCCAAAATTCCGGGCGTTTGCCGAACAAAACTCTGACATTAAAAGTCGGGTGAAGCGCTCAAAGTTAGTTCACGATCCATATGTACAGTCTGCTTCGGTAATTTCAACGTGCTTTTATTAAAAAGCTTTGTTATTCGCCCGCGATATTTTAATTGCTCGCATAGATTGTGGTAGGTAACTTACGTCCGTATTCACAAACGATGCTTGCATAATTGAAGCAGCAAAAGACAATGCCGGAAATTGGCGTCTTTTATTTCGCGCGGCCATCGACCAAACCATGTTTTTTGGTTACAAAATAGTGTAATAAACCAAACTTACTATGACATGTATAACTTTAAACTCAGTCTGACCTGAGTTAAGAACGAGCATTAGAAGTTTCATGATTTACATACTAGATTTGCTTTCTGCGCGCAAGTTTTGTAAGAAATTGCAAGTTTGGTTTATCACACTATTTTGTAATCAAAAAATAAGGTTTGGTCGATGGCCGCGCGAAAAAAAAAAGACGCCACCTTCCATACAAAATCTGGCATTGCCACTTGTATTCAACGCTGTGATTGGTTCGTGCGTCACCCTGTGCTTCTACGCGCACTGTGAGATCTCATAGTAACGTTTGTGAATACGGTCGTAAGCCTAATTCAATTGTTATGTCCTAGTCAGATATTTCTCTAGGTTTTAGCTAGAATATTGCGAATTCTCATCAAAATCTGCCCTATACTGGTACGTGTAGTTTCTGCGCTATCCTCGTAGCGTATCGTTGTGACACACATCTTTACACAGTTTCGCGATTGTAAAATTAGCACCTACTTATATTAACTTACTAATCTATACCATAAGACCGACTTACTCTGACACAGAACTATGAATAGCTCTATTATTTTGAGTAAGACTTCAAATTTTTATAATAGAAACCACTGTGACTATAGCAGTACATTTTTATCAAACCGTATGTACAAAATTCTATCAGCGCGAGCTAAAACCTTTATCCGGCACACGCTAGAAAATCCATTATAGTTCATGCTGATTTTAAAGAAAATTATGTTCCATTGTGACGAGGGAACGCGATAATATGTTCCGTTGAATTCAATATGTCAACTGCCTTCCGCAGTATACAGTCCAATGGAATAAAATAATCCATTTTCTAACACGAGCGATTTTCTCGAATGTACTAACTGAAGACTATTTTTATTCTTCTGGTCATGACATGTTTCAGGCGTATAGGCTAGCGTTATAAGATAATAGTTTTTGTAGATTATTTCAGATGTTTTTTTTGGTTTTGTTTTGTTGGTGATAAATATTTCTATGTAGATTTACTATTTATTTGCATAGTTTCGAATAAAAGTTGCAATTTTCTGTAAACTACAAAGTTATGTTAAACTAAACATTGATTGAAGGAATTTGTAAACGTAACTTTTCGTTACAAAAACCGTTATTCAAAAATATTTTGAAAATTTATAAGTATATGAATTACACTTACAACTAATTTTGATTACGTTAAAAGTTTCTAATAGAAAACTGTAAATTACAAGATTAAGAACACAACAATTAACAATAGGATGAACATTGATATCTGCTAAATCATGCATCACTAAACTCGTGTTCAGTACCCAGAATAGGCTATGCAGGTCCCTTCATGTATGACTATACCGTCCGTTTGATACACAGTTGTGTTCTAACAGGTGTACACACGTTATTGTTGCTGAGTGTACATTGGCAATAAGTCAGGTGTGTGGCTCGACGCGCCGACAGAAGGGACATACATACGGGTGACAAGAATGGAGACCAAATAGCTGTACCCCCAGTGAAAAGGGATCTAACTCGACTTAGATCAAAATTGACTTTATAACATAATGTGAATCTCTGAAAAATTAGCTATTTTTGTATCTAATCGGTATGTTTCTACGACGTATAGAAAAGAAAATAATTTTGTGCCAAATGATACAAGTAAGGCTTTGTGAACCAATTTTGAGTTTTCTTTCGTGTATATTGATACATGTCTACTTTTAACAAAGTGTACCGGAGGCTTCTTTCAATTTTTTATTGTGTCAAGAGGTACGACTCGTGTTACTACTTTTTACACGATTGAAGTTGTTCAGATTGAATTTGTGATTAACAATATAAGATGACTCATATTAATATACACAAAAAAAACTATGTATTGTTGGTTGGTGAAAAAGAATGTAACTTAATTTATATCACAAAAAGTAAAAGACAAATGATTATTTATTTTGTGTATAATGATTCAATTAGACTAATACCATTAACCACAAAAGTTTCGTACATGTGTAAAATGTTATCAGTTACTTATAAAGTTGCCGTGCATGGCGATATAACTGGGTTTTTATTTAATTACGAAAAAACTACATGCTATATTTCCCAAACTGGCACACTGCCTAATTATATCTAACATTACCTTTCACCTAAAAAATATTTCACCAAGTTATCTCTAATAGCGACGAAGCAGGATTTTTTTTAACTTCAAATGCGATTTCCCAAAAATCACCATTTTCGACTTAACTCCGTTTTCACTGGGGGTACAGGTGGGCAAATATGTTTTTGCCACGGCTTCGTCCAAGCTAATTTTAATCTATCACAGAATCCCTTCCGATATCCCTTTTATAAGCACCAGATTATAAACGATCCTATGTTTAAAACATAAACTAAATCCCATCAAAAACAATACTTGTCAAAAAAACCAAGTCTCGCAACTCAGTTGTTCTACGGTAAAAAGTTGTGAGATCCATGTAATACCAAGTCCAGGCCAGGAAATCTTTCATACACCAAACACTACTTATATTCCAAATTTGAAGCTTCTAGGTCTGCTAGAAGTGCCTTAGAATTTTGATGATCGGTGAGTCAGTGAGTCAGTGAGTCAGTGAGTGACAAAATTAAGTAACTTTGACCCGTTATAATTCCTAAACTACTGGTTCAAATTGATGTGTCTTTACAATGCCTGCATAGCTAATGAAAATTCAGCCTTCTAGTTTTATCCACAACGAAGTTACAGGCAGTCGAAAATGGCCTGAATTGCTTCGAGAAAAGGATGGTACGGCCGTGCCGCTTTTTTGCTCGACTTGGTGGGCTTCGACTTTTTTGGTCGAATTGAAGATTTCTTACGAATTTAAGTGCTTCAATCATGAAAAGGTACATACAGAATAAAAGACATTAATTTATTATTATTGCGTGCAATGCTCGGAGTTTTCCTGCGTGATCGAATCAGAAATGCGGAGATCCGCAGGAGAACTAAAGTGGCAGTGGGCGGGGCACATAGCTCGCAGAGCTGATGGCTGCTGGGGCAGAAAAGTTCTCGAGTGGACGAGCCGAAAGACGTAGTGTGGGCAGGCCCCCATTTAGTGGACCGACGATCTGGTGAAGGTCGCGGGAGATGATACCTGGATGCGGGCGGCGCAGGACCGGTCTTTGTAGAAATCCTTGAAACTAACGAACGATTATTTATAACATTAATAATAGATGGACCTTATTACTAACACAAGTATTAGACATAGTTGGAACTATTCCTTATCTTCTAAATATATCTATTCGTTACGGATTCCAAGACAGTAGGTAGAACTATCAACTAACCCAAGCCAGCTACTAAACTTTCACTCTAGTTGTGTTTAAAATCCGGGAAATCTATAAAAATAATGTAGGTTTAAAGATAAATAAATAAACTCGCAAACTGTAAGTTTGACTTTCCCTTATGAATACTTAGTAGGCCAGAAATATTAGATTCCTCTGAAGCTTTTAGCGCCATTCCTCATAGTGTTAGACAAACAGCCAGCAACACCAAATTCAGTTCAATATGTCAGTGCATTTAGTGGGTCACAAATAGAGGCGTTGAACTTTAAACCTAAATAATGAAGTACTAAAGTCGAATATGTGTTTGCATGGTGCGTAGTAATAAGACAGTTGTGCAGAACTATGGACGCGTTAACAGCACGTGACACACAGACAAAGGGGATGGTGAGTAATGGCGAGGCTGGATTCTGCTTTGAGATGGAATTATTATTTAGGAGATCAATGATTTATTTGGTGAACAGAATGACTTTGATTCTCACATGCATTATAAAGCTGCATAATACTCGTATAAATCATTTCTTAGTGAGTAACGCATTGTAGGTAGGCGTGTCGATAATCCTTCTCATATCCTTTATCAACTCATCCTAGTATAATTTTATCCTTGCTGATTGACTACAAAGCTCTAAGACAAAAATTGGGGTACTAAGGTTTATTAATTATCATGAAAGTTAATATTGAAATAATGAATGAATGATACAAACAAAAAAATCCAAGATTCCTTGTAGTGCTTGAACTCATCACACCATCACGTATCTTACGTATCACGTATATTTCTTATTGTGCATGGTTTATATTAAGTTGTGGATGCTTCTACTCAAACGTTTATTTTATTTGTATAGAAAACAACAGTGTCTGAACACACCTCAAGAGGATATAAGACACTATTTAATCAATGGTTAAATATATGTAATAAATAAAAATCTACCCTCATCGGACCTCGAATCCGCATCCGTTAACAATAAACCACCAAGCTATGTATATTAGCCTAGCAAACATGTCAAGACAAACTCTGAACACCGACATCGGAACGCCATAACTGAAGTCACGACAGTTCGCTGCATTGCTGCTGGATGCACACGCCCCGCAATAAGTTGGGTGACGTGACACGGCCAACTGGCGGGACACACGGTTGGCTAGACTATCCCACTACGTAGGAGATATTTAATTTTTAGTGTTTTTAATTTCGTGACATGTTTTGTTGCTTAAATTCTTTTATAAATAGTAAGAAATAACAATATTTAATGCAACATCCTTAAAAAAAATAATACGCCCACCGGAATTAGAACCAGCAACTTATAGTGAGCTATGCCTAACAAACGTTTCAAGACAGACATCAGAATGCGCCAATATAGCTTACACTCACGACAGTCGCCAACTATTGCTGCTGGATGCACACAATAAGTTGGGTGACGTGACACGGCCAACTGGCGGGACACACGGCCTTGTAGGCTATCGAGCAAAATTAGAAAAAGAGACTTATTGTTATCTTATTCAAAACATTGGTTTTAAACCCATTTCTTTGAAAAAAAAATCGTATTAGTTACCTTTCAGTTCAGCGTTTCATTTGGTCAAAGTATTTTAACTTACAATAAAATTGATGAATAGAATGGTATAGCAACCAAGTGTATGAGCATCATATCTCAATAATTACATAGCCGTTTGATACTGAGTTTCTAACATACATAATTATCTTAAATATCATGTTTTGACAAAAAACAGGTGCTGACGTCATGCTGTAGTCCATATCGGCATGTTAAATGTTTACATCGTCATGTAAACGGCAGGTGATTAATATTAAACGTCAAAAGAATGATAAATCGATGTAATACGTGGATTTGACACACAGACAGCACAAACCAGCAATATTTTTCCAAACAAAAGACTGCTCAAATGCGGAGAGTTTAGAAAATAGTGGAGGTTTGATTTATGGTATATGACTTAAATTGCCCTTAATTGCCTATTAATTAAACCGTAATTTCTAAAGCACGTACTTACTCATAATATATGAGGTTAGTAGGATTTCAGTGTTGCATACCTGAAACAAAATAAAAAAGGTTACAGAAGTTGTTCAAAAAACGTTTTGACTCGACGTAGATGTCAATAATCATCATTATAAATCTTTTTCAGGTTCTTCAGATTCTGCCAACAGCACATCACTTGAAATATTTCATTAGTAGGATTAAATAAAGGTATTCGTAGTTAATGAAGTGAAAACCGCTGGCCATCCGCAATGCCCGTGTGTCCAACCAAGACCAGTGCGATACATAATGCATGCATGCAGACGTAATCTTTGCCTAGCTCTGCGGCTAAGCCTTTGTGCCTAACCTATGTATATTAAATTCATCCTGAATCAGCCGGCTGATAGCTTGGACCAACTTACGGGGTCCCGTCCCGGACGGCTTTGTGGGAAGTCTGGGNAAATTGCAACGCTACACTGGTACATGTAGTTTCTGCGCTATCCTCGTAGCGTATCGTTGTGACACACATCTTTACACAGTTTCGCGATTGTAAAATTAGCACCTACTTATATTAACTTACTAATCTATACCATAAGACCGACTTACTCTGACACAGAACTATGAATAGCTCTATTATTTTGAGTACGACTTCAAAATATAATAATTGAATCCACTGTGACTATTGCAGTACATTTTTATCAAACCGTATGTACAAAATTCTATCAGCGCGAGCTAAAACCTGTACACGCTAGAAAATCCATTATAGTTCATGCTGATTTTAAAGAAAATTATGTTCCATTGTGACGAGGGAACGCGATAATATGTTCCGTTGAATTCAATATGTCAACTGCCTTCCGCAGTATACAGTTCAATGGAATAAAATAATCCATTTTCTAACACGAGCGATTTTCTCGAATGTACTAACTGAAGACTATTTTTATTCTTCTGGTCATGACATGTTTCAGGCGTATAGGCTAGCGTTATAAGATAATAGTTTTTGTAGATTATTTCAGATGTTTTTGTTGGTTTTGTTTTGTTGGTGATAAATATTTTTATGTAGGTAGATTAACTTTTTATCTGTATAGTTTCGAATAAAAGTTGCAATTTTCAGTAGACTACAAAGTTATGTTAAACTGGACATTGATTGAAGGAATTTGTAAACATAACTTTTCGTTACAAAAACCGTTATTCAAAACATATTTTGAAAAGTTGTATTTGAATTATAAGTAATTTTGATTAAGTTTCAAAATTTCTAACGAACCTATATAAAACACTGTACATTACAAGATTAAGAACATAACAGTTAACAATTGACTGAACATAGATAACCGGTAAATCATGCATCACTAAACTCGTGTTCAGTACCCAGAATAAGCTATGCAGGTCCCTTCATGTATGACTATACCATCCGTTTGATACACAGTTGTGTTCTAACAGGTGTACACACGTTATTGTTGCTGAGTGTACATTGGCAATAAGTCAGGTGTGTGGCTCGACGCGCCGACAGAAGTGACACACGGGCGACGAGAATTGAGAGCAAATAGGTGGGCAAATATATGTTTTTGCCATGGCTTCGTCCAAGCTAATTTTAATCTATCACAGAATCCCTTCCGATATCCCTTTTATAAGCACCAGATTATAAACGATCCTATGTTTAAAACATAAAGTAAATTTCATCCGAATCGATTAAGTGATTCAATCATGAAAAGGTACATACAGAATAACAGACATTAATTTATTATTTATTGTGTGCTACTCGTATGCTCGGAGTTTCCCTGCGTGATTGAATCAAAAATGAGGAGATCCGCAGGAGAACTAAAGTGGCAGTGGGCGGGGCACATAGCTCGCAGAGCTGATGGCCGCTGGGGCAGAAAAGTTCTCGAGTGGACGAGCCGAAAGACGTAGTGTGGGCAGGCCCCCATTTAGTGGACCGACGATCTGGTGAAGGTCTAAAATAATGCAGTTTCAGAGATAAATAAATAAACTCGCAAACTGTAAGTTTCACTTTCCCTTATGAATACTTAATAAGCCCGAATACCAGATTCATCTGAAGCTTTTAGCGCCATTCCTCATAGTGTTAGACAAACAGCCAGCAACACCAAATTCAGTTCAATATGTCAGTGCATTTAGTGGGCCGCAAATGGAGGCGTTGAACTTTAAACCTAAATAATGAAGTACTAAAGTCGAATATGCGTTTGCATGGTGCGTAATAAGTCAGATGTGCAAAACTATGGCCGCGTTAACGGCACGTGACACACAGACAAAGGGGATGGTGAGTAATGGCGAGGCTGGATTCTGCTTTGAGATGGAATTATTGTTTAGGAGATCAATGATTTATTTGGTGAACAGAATGACTTTGATTCTCACATGCATTATAAAGCTGCATAATACTCGTATAAATCATTTCTTAGTGAGTAACGCATTGTAGGTAGGCGTGTCGATAATCCTTCTCATAATATGGTCTATCCTTTATCAACTCATCCTAGTATAATTTTATCCTTGCTGATTGACTACAAAGCTCTAAGACAAAAATTGGGGTACTAAGGTTTATTAATTATCATGAAAGTTAATATTGAAATAATGAATGATACAAACAAAAAAATCCAAGATTCTTTGTAGTGCTTGAACTCATCACACCATCACGTAATTACGTATCACGTATATTTCTTATTGTGCATGGTTTAGATTAAGTTGTGGATGCTTATACTCAAACGTTTATTTTATTTGTATAGAAAACAACAGTATCTGAACACACCTCAAGAGGATATAAGACACTATTTAATCAATGGTTAAATATATGTAATAAACAAAAATCTACCCTCATCGTACCTCGAATCCGCATCCGTTAACAATAAACCACCAAGCTATGTATATTAGCCTAGCAAACATGTCAAGACAAACTCTGAACACCGACATCGGAACGCCATAACTGAAGTCACGACAGTTCGCAGCATTGCTGGATGCACAGTGCACACGCCCCGCAATAAGTTGGGTGACGTGACACGGCCAACTGGCGGGACACACGGGTGGCTAGACTGTCAAGCATTGTCGATTTTTAGTAGGAGATTAATTTTGTCTTTTTAACTTTCAGTCTCTTTAGCATGTTCTGTTGCTTAAATGCTTTGAAAGATTATAAAAAATAATAATATGAAGAAGTCGCTGAATGTAAACGGAACATAATAATAACTCGTTGAAGTAACGCGGCCAACTGATGGGAACACACGGCCTTATAGGCTATTGAGCAAAGTAGAAAAAGCTACTTATTCTAAACTTATGAAATCAAAACATTGAATCCGAATCGGAATCAAAACTTATTAACTTCAGATTTTTTTAGTCTTAGAAGTTACCCTTCATAATTATATCTACCAAAATGTACTCGTACTTATATCTTACTAATTACATAGCCGTTTGATACTGGGTTTCTAACATACCTATCTTATATTATGTTTTGCTAAAAAACAGGTGCTGACAGGTTGTAGTCATTACCGGCATGTTAAATGTTTACATCGTCATGTAAACGGCAGGTGATTAATATTAAACGTCAAAAGAACGATATGTCGATGTAATACGTGAACTTGACACACGGACAGCAAAAACCAGCAATATTCTTTTAAATAATGAATTGTTCCAATGTAGAGTTTAAAAAATAGTAAAGGTTTGATTTCTTGTACATGACTTAAATTGCCCTTAATTGTTTATTAATTAAACCGTATTTTCTAAAACACTTACTTATTCATAAATAAGGTTAGTTGGATTTCAGTGATGCGTACCTGAAACAAAATAAAAAAGGTTACAGAAGTTGTTAAAAAAAACGTTTTGACTCAAAGTTGTAGGTAGATGTCGATAATCATCATTATAAATATTTTTCATATTCTTCAGATTCTGCCAACAGCACATCACTTGAAATATTTCATTAGTGGAAAAAAAAGGTATTCGAAGTTAAAAACTGTGAAGTGAAAACCGCTGGCCATCCGCAATGCCCGTGTGTCCAACCAAGACCAGTGCGATACATAATGCATGCATGCAGACGTAATCTTTGCCTAGGTCTGCGGCTAAGCCTTTGTGCCTAACCTATTAAATTCATCCTGAATCAGCCGGCTGATAGCTTGGACTAACTTACAGGGTTCCGTTCCGGACGGCTTTGTGGGGAGTCTGGGATTTGCCCGCGACTGTGCATGCATTTAATGTAATGTAGAGTGCATTGAAAACTGTGCAATTAACTACTTTTACAGCTAGGATAGTTTCAACACGTGGTCGCCCCAAGCAAACTTGGCGGCGTTCTGTGGCAGACGAGACGAAGAAGATCGGCAAGACTTGGAGCGAGATCAAACGCGAAACTCAAGACCGAACGCGATGGAGGACTGTTGTGGACGCCCTCTGCCCCATCTAGGGGACATAGGACCATAAGTCAAGTAAGTCATAGTTTCATCACTACATACAATTTAATATTTTGAATCGTTTTGCAATAGTATATTTTACAGCAATATTATTACCTTGTATTCATGAAAGTATCCTGTTCCATCAATACAATAATATTGTCCTAAATCAAAATAAGTATTAAAAGTTCCTATAGGAGTCCCCTCAGACTACAAACTTTTTTATGGCTGATAGTTTGGTTTACATTACTTACTACATAGATAACATAGTAGATTACATAATTATAGATAGGTAAGTATGTATTTATTGAACACCACACAAAACTTCCAACCGGGTAACATGGAAAGCATTGGGGGAGGCCTATGTTCAGCAGTGGACGTCTTATGGCNCCTATGGCTGAGATGATGATGATGATGACACAACTTCAAGAGGTCTTTCCTTTAAGAATCAATATCTTTAACACAGCACAGAGAGAGAAAAAGAAGTCTATGATAAGATAAGAAGTTGTTTAAGATTATATTTACAGGTATTTATGCCAAATCCTAATTATAAGTGTATACCCACTTCTAATTGTTTATGCATATCTATCTTTGTTACTCCCGCCTCGTATATTGGAGGGTCAGAGGGAGGCCCTTCCAGACGATTGCGTCCTTTCACTCCGGCCTCATACACAGCCATTTGTATGGTCACGATTGATTAGGAATGCTGTGGTTAAATCTAGCCTGCGGTCTGGCCTGCCGAGAAATCGGTAGTTGGAAGAATTCATTATGTCCTTAACTTTGTAGATCTGAGGGAGTGGTGTATAGTTGCTAAGCGTGACAGTGATTCGGTGTATATCTGTACCGTATTGTGAATTCCGTCAGCTTATAATTTTAAAAACTGTAAAATGCCAATAAAATAAACTAGAGTTTATTATACACTAGAGTTTAGTCATATGTGTTATACATTTTTCTTAAGGCGATTGAGACTACAATGTGGGATTTTATTTCATTGTAATATAAGTGATCCAACCGAAAAAAAAACATGAAAAATGTTGCCAAGACGAGACTATGGCTCAAACTATCAAAAGGTTATCAGATCATGTAGAGTCAAGCTTCTAGCTTTACACACCCTTTCTACAAGCCCTAACTTCACAAACTTTAAACTTATAGTCAAAATATGCTACGGACGTGGCCGTTTCGCCACGGAATATTCTCAACTGCTTTCAACCATTACCAACCAACAGAGAGAGCTGGAGGGAGCTTGTATGGAGAGTTGTATTCGCCTCTACAACCGATGTGAACAACGCCTCAACGTGACCACGACCGCTCTGCCAAGAGTGAAACAAATAATAAGAAGAAGACTAACCATTAAGGGCAAAAGTCCCCTTTCAATTACTTTATCTTATTCAAACACTAGTGGAGGCGTGCGGGTTCGCCCGTGTTCCCCGGTGCATATGCAAGGGTATGCATTAACCACATTTTCTCAACACTTTAATTAGAGCTGAATTTAAGCCAAATGTGGTTAGGGACAAGACATGAGAGATAGCGGTTGTCGTCTATCGTAAGCTGGACGAAATAGAGATGATTGGGAGCCGATAGAAATGTTTGAATTGAAAAGTGCAAGCGACTACTTACATGTTACCTCAGAAAAAAGTCCACAATTAGATTTATAAAATACTATGAGTAGTTTTTGCCTTTACACCATTTTACCATTGTGTAATTTCATCAAAATCTGTCGAGCAGCTGCCCTTTACATTCTCACAAACTTGTTTACACAGGTAGTTCTTTAGTTTACCTTAGCACCAGTTTGTATAAACTAATTATTATTTTGCTGTTTTTACGTATCCTACTACAACTAGTACTTCAAGGCTGGGCTGCACCATCTTACTTTAACTTTCACAAACGTCAAAAATCTGTCAAACTCCATACAAAAAACATCAGTTATCGTCAAAGTTACGGTCAACGTTAGGTACCTAATGCAACTCAGTCTTAGACTACATGGTATTATGAAACGCAAAACACCCTTCATACGTTTCTCAGATTTCAAAAATATTATCAAGAACAGTCAGTCTCAGTTTTTGTAACCGCAACAAGCATATCTCGTGGCTTGGCCCATCGCATAAAGGTTTTCGAATGGAAGCGGCCACGTATTTGGCTAAGGGGAATTCTCTATCAACCAAAGACGGCATCTTCTCTATTATTATACAGTGCTGTGGGCCAAGTTCCGTTTCACTGTACTGGAGCTTACTTGGAATGAGACGAAACGTAAACGGAATGCAATTTAGCATGTGGAGTTTGCGATTGAAAACAAATTAACGATGCGCATTTTAATTACCTATTGTCTATACGGTTACATTGATATAGCATGTTGATACATTATGTAGGTTATATAGGGTGACTTTGCAATCAGTAGCAAAATTAAGATAAAGTTGTATTGTTACATTGTTCTATAGATCTTATTAAAAAAATTGGATACTGATAACAAAATTACCCAGTAATAAATATGCATAATAATAACTAGCTTTTACATAGAAGCACTTACTAATTTCACGGCTAAGAAAGGACATGTAATTTAAAATCATTAAGTTTATCATAACTACAAAACAAGACCATTCAAAACTAAAAAGCTACTTTATCCCTAAGAACACAAGCTACTGAACCCAAAAAATAGTCACTTTCTAAAACCTATCCTATAGTAATTTCTCCCAGAGGCAAAAAAAACCGCTTGTATTTTATAAGCCTCCTTCATTCCGGGTTATTTAGCACAACTGTCTCTTCAAGGAACGGATCCTGAGACCTCACTCGCGTCGAGTGCCTCTCACAGCACTAACCTGAGGGCAACATTTATTATCTGAATCTTTATTGGAGAACTGAAGTTTATTCGTAGGGAGGAAAATAGGGCAAAATGCTCTAGTGGACTCGAAATACAGGGTGACTTTGCAAACAGTTGCAATTTTTTTATAAGCTCTATAAAACAATATTACTTTATCGTAATTATTTGTGGTATTGTTTGAAAAAAAAAATTGTTTACCTTTTGGTTTTGGTTAAAGTATTTAATAATGTAATCGCATTTTATTGAACTTAGGTGGAGGAAGTTCTGAGCTTAAATAGCGTTGAAAGCAGTTTGCTAATGGATACAGTCTGCTACCGAACGTGAAATGGGAGAGATCCAACAATACAAAGCTTACGAAAATATAATCCGCGGGTAAGTTTTAGAGGCTAAGGCTTATTTTCGCTCACCTTATTGTCTATTAAGCTTTATGATCGTAGTAAAATCTACGTGTGCCAATTATGAAACCGCGCACAGTGGATATAATTAAATATATATAAAAAAAGTTTTCTTTACGTAATTCGATTAAAATACTGATTCTGAGTAGCTCCTAAAGATTTGGCAAATGTTTGCAACGTCATCCTGTATATTTGTGTGGGGAATTCCTTCTCTTTGTTTACAGTTTTGTTGTAATTCCAAAGCGTGGAATCCTACAGAATTGTTAAACTGAGTGAGGGTAGCCAAATAGTTTCAGGCATAGCACAAGCAATGTATGAAAGCCTGGCAAAGCATTCAGAGCGTACATTTAATTTACCAAAACTGTATTACTGATCATAAATATGGATTTTATAATCGTGACTAATATGGTTTACCTACTTATGTCCAAGCAGCCCGCGGCTTCGCCTGCGTTGAGTTCACAAAATGTATCTATACCATCCATATTCTGTAGCCTATTTTCATCGGGATTAATGTAAGATTCTAATGGTGAAAGAATTTTTCAAATCAGTCCAGTACTTACTACAGCTTTCCGCGCGCGGCTTCGCCCGCGTGGAAGTTTAGTTTTTTTATATACCATAACACTCAGCAATAATGTGGCTTTCTATTGGTGAAAGAATTTTTAAAATCGGTTCAGTAGATCCCGAAATTACCCCTTACAATTTAACAAATATACAAACACACAAACTTTACCTCTTTATAATATTAGTTACTAGATTTAGTATAGACCTAGATTGTTCTTCTCCCAGGTATAAATAAAACTCTTTCAAACCCTTAATTCCAAAACTAATTGAATTACACAAATTGTAATGAGAAATGCCTCCCGTTTACCTCCAAAACAAATAACTCAACTTATTTCCAAAGAAGTTCAAGGGAAGGAAATTTGACAAAAAGCACTAGACTTCCAACCAACCCCTTGGAAGGAGAATTAATCATTGCTCCAGAAACACCTAGTCTAATTGATGGTGATAAATGTGGGTAGTGCTGTGGATATGTCGATATTTCGGTATCGATGATTTGGATGAAATAACAGTAGGTTTGGCAGAAAAAGCATAAAGATTAATGTCTGCAAATGAAAAATGAAAGCAAGCATTATTATGCTTTATGTGTTGTATGTAATATGCTTATTCACCTATAGGAGTAAGGCTGATTTTTCAATCGTCAGATAACTTTTAACTAAAGAATAAGTTTGGCACATTGACAGTTTCAGTATGGGAAATATGTCAAAATGACAAGTTTATTCTTCAGTTAAAAATTGTCTGACGATTGAAAAATCGGCCCTAAGTTACCTTATCTAAATTAAAACCAAAATCAATCGATATCTCTTCCAAATAATCACTTAAATTTTCAAAGGAACTATACACTAGACAGATTCACGTTTCCCCTAATATAAATTATAGCAATTACATTTAGGTACTTGAAATGCAAGATTTACTTCAAACCTCGACCTCACTTAAGTTTAGTTTTATTGCCACATTAAAACGAAAATGTTGCCTAAGTTGCAGTTAGAGCAAACTACAAAATACAACACACACGTCCTTGTGGATACTTTGCTTTGTTTAACGATATCGATACAAAAATTAACAACACTAGTTCCTAGTAAAGACAAAATCCTTTAGTTCAAGAAACTCGGCCCAAGATGGATTCCTTTGTCTAAAATTAGATACGAAAAAATTTCGTAATATTTTCAGTCTTAGCATTTTAAGTTGTTTTTGAACACATTTACACAAAGAAACTTTGTAAACTTTAAGATTAATTCATGTAGAATATAATAGTCTTATTCCAGTAAAATAAATTATTTGATACCTATATTATAATAATATTGAGAAAAGCATAAATGAATGGACATGTAACATTTGGCTGAATTTTCCATTAAATGTTTCGTAAACTACTTTAGATTTTTTCTGAAAGATTAGAAATAAAGCAACTATACAGGGTGGAAACGATAAGTGATCTCACTCGATTATTTCTAAACTACATAAGTTATCGAAAAACTGGTTACTAATCCTGAAAGAGCTTCACGAGCTCTTTCTAACGGTATCAGTAATAGATTACAGAATAAATTGGATTTATCCGAAAATTCAATGTTTTCAGCCTCCATACTAAATGTATGCCAGCCGCACAATATGAAAATTGTATTTTTTTTTATTAAATAATAAACACTTAAAATGAACTCGTAAATTGCATTCTTATTTCAAATTATTCATGGAAAACATTGGTTCTGGGCTTTACTTGCTATAATATTGTCAAGACATGAGTGCCATGACTGTGACAGTACTAAATGTATGGAAGTTGGAAACATTGAATTTTTGAATGGATCCAGTTTATTTTGTAATTAATTTTTGCTACCGTTGGATAGAGCTCGTGAAGCACTTTCAAGATCAGTAACCAGTTTTTGGATAGCTAGTATAGTTTTTAATATAAAGTGGTTTTACTAAATGTATGAAAGCTGGAAACATCGAATTTTCGGATAGATCCAGTTTATTTTGTAACCTATTATTGGTACCGTTGGATAGAGCTCGTGAAGCACTTTCAGGATCAGTAACCAGTTTTGCGATATCTTGCATAGTTTAGAAATAATCGAGTGAGATCACTTATCGTTTCCACCCTGTAGAAACTTTATGAATAAAAAAACGTTAGGAATAAAGAAATTTGAATTTGAATAAACTATGTATTTTTCATAGAAAATCATACACACAGCTAAAACCTACCACCACTAGAACAACATATCGGTTGATAGTTGTTGTCGGCTGGTATTGAGAAGAAGTGACAGAAGAAACTCAGTGAAACAGTGTGAGACGCGAAAGGCGACCAAAACTTAGGGTCTCTCTATCTTAGGTAAAGATCTCTATCTAACTCGGTAGGTCTCTTCACCAAAAAAATAAGAATAAACTAGTTCTCCTGGTCGACGATCTGATAAAAGTCGCGGGAAGAACCTGGATGCGGGCAGTTCATTGTGGAAAACCTTGGGGAAGGCCTTTGTCCAGCAGTGGACGTCATTTGGCTGAAACGAACGAACGTACGAACGAAACTAGTTATCCTAACCCACAGACCAGACCAAAAAAATAAAGCAATAAGTCATTTGTTAACCCTGGAATCGCTCGCAACACTCCGCGCCATTACGCCGGTGCAAACTGCGTGGAAGAATTAACATGCGCCCGCCATGTTGGATCGAGGGGTTAGGGCTGCCAACACTTTGGATTAGTGTTGCGGAACCATCGATAGTTCTGTAGTATACCCGTATAGTATTGCCGTTATCAGTAGTATTGCTCAAAATGCCCTATCAATATTATAGATACTACTATATTGCAAATGGTGATACTATCGATAGATTAAACATAGTACTAAATATTCGTAGTAGACTATCGATAAGCAAATTCAAGAGAAGAGAGAGAATGACTTTATTGATTTCGCATCGAGCGGTTTCAACATCGAGACCTTCATGAACGTTAATATTTCTCGTAGGGAAATTGATTTGGTTTATACCTTATGGCTTTGCCCACATGAATTTCGGTCTACTATCTTATGTTTATTCCCGGGTCTTAAACTACATCTCTCTGTGTCAAATTTAATCAAAATCCTTTTAACAGTTTTTGGGTGACATACAAATATCCATCCATTTTCACAAATTATCACTTCATTTGGTGTCTATAACAACTAGCAACCCTACTGCATGTTATTTCGTGATTGTTTTTTGCTCGTTGTGTTTTCGCAGCGGTCATACACCCTCATTTAGCAATACATAAATATTATCAAATGAGCCCGCTCTGTTGTTGTTGTTTATTTATGAGATAATATGTACTATTTGTCCACAATCGTCAGTTATTTATCAAAAAATATAATAATCTAATTACTCTTTAGCTACGAAGAAACTCGGTCAACAGAGAGAGATGGCGGGAGATAGTGCGGAGAACTGTATCCACCTTGACCTGACTTGAGCGCCTCAACGTGACCACGACCGCTCTGCCAAGAGCAAAATTAATAAGAAGGAGAAGACGAAGAAACTCAGTGACGATTTTAAGCATGTCTGACGCGGCTTCTAAATTTTGACACCAAATTACCTAGAAAACGTCATGTAGAGCACTTATAAGAAAAATATCACCCTTATTAGACGGTCTCTATCTANGGGAAAGTTCTCGAGTGGCGACCACGGGCTGGAAGACGTAGCGTGGGCAGGCCTCCTACTAGGTGGACCGACGATCTGATAAAGGTCGCGGGAAGAGCCTGGATGCGGGCAGCGCAGGACCGTTCATTGTGGAAAACCTTGGGGGAAGCCTTTGTCCAGCAGTGGACGTCATTTGGCTGAAACGAACTATCGATAGTTCTATACTTCTATAGTATACCCGTATAGTATTGCCGTTATCAGTAGTATTGCTTAAAATGCCCTATCAATATTATCGATACTATTGCACATGGCGATACTATCGATAGGCTAAAGATAGTAAAAACATTAATAAAATATATCGACAGTGCACTATCGTTAAGCAAATTCAAGAGTCGATTGACTTTTTTGACTCCGCATCGATCGGTTTCAACATCGAGTCCTTCATGAAAGTAACTTATTTCTTGCGGTCTACTATCTTATGTTTATTCCCAGGTCTTAAACTACATCTCTCTGTGTCAAATTTAATCAGAATCCGTTTAATAGTTTTTGGGTAACATACAAATATCCATCCATTTCACAAACTATCACTTCATTTGGTGCGTATAGCAACTGGCAACCCTACTGCATGTTATTTCGTGATTGTTTTTTGCTCGTTGTGTTTTCGCAGCGGTCATACACCCTCATTTAGCAATACATAAATATTATCAAATGAGCCCGCCCAATTGTTGTTGTTTATACAAGAGATAATATGTACTATGTGTCCACAATCGTCAGTTATTTATCAAAAAATATAATATCTAATTACTCTTTGGCTACGAAGAAACTCGGCCCACAGAGAGAGATGGCGAGAGATCGTGCGGAGAACTGTATCCACCTTGACCTGACTTGAACGCCTCAACGTGACAACGACCGCTCTGCCAAGAGTAAAATGAATAAGAAGAAGAAGACGAAGAAACTCAGTGTCGATTTTAAACATGTCTGACGCGTTTTTTTTTTCAAATATTATTAGCAATTTGTTTTGCCCAAATTTTTAATAGTCCCATTAGCCCCTCGTGTTAAGCTAAATAAGCTTGTGTTACGAGTGGGCTCACCACAATAGTCGAGCGGCGGTGGGATTCGAACCCGCGTTCCTCGGAGTCGGTTACTTCGACCCCTTTACCGTTCGGCTATCGTGGCTTTTGATATTAAGTTACCTAGACAGCGTCATGTAGAGCACTTAAGAAAAATATAACAGTTATTTCAAAGTAGATTATTCAAAAATATTTACAGTTATGTATTGCAAAGCTCTGAAAGCTTTAACAAAGCTCCAATCAAACGCGTTACACACCAAACCGTGTAAACCACGTCTATAAACGCCATCGACCACAAATTACGTATCGCTTGCATAATTTTAAATAGCATAAATGTTTTAAACCAGTAAAATTGAGAGCAACTAAAATTTTGTTTTGATGTAGGACATTTATTGGAAAATAGTGAAAGTGATTAAACAAAGTTATTTACTTAATGGAAGCTTTCGTTCCGTTAAATTAATTATTGTTTGCCAGCTTTATTTGTGTGGGTAAATAATGAATATGGTTGAATGTATTTTTCTGGTCAACATTTGACTATACCAAAGTTTGTGAGAATGGATGTATGTGATTGTGGATTCTTTCTCATGCTACTGGGTGGATTTGGAAGAAACTTTTTTATGTTATTAAAATATTAAGTGAGTAAATTACTTTTGTTTGGCGCTTGTTAATTCAGTCATGAGTAACACAGTTCTCTCGAATACATTATCCTTGATGCTCTCCAAGATTTTACTCAGTTACTAAGTGTACTAAACGCCTTAGAAGCCTTGTTTTGTAAAATAAAGGGGATAAAACACCTCCGGTCAATTGAGATACTTTTTGAGATCTATCAAAATGGTATAATTAGTGAACTTGTAAGTTCTGTATTTCAAAATAAATGATGGAGATTAGAAATCAAACTTAACTAAAGATTCGTTCGTTCGTTTCATTCAGCCAAACTACTAGGTTGTACCGTACACTGCTGTTCAAAGACCACCTCAAGTATTTCCACAATGACCGGTCCTTCAAGTCAAATGTTGTTGTCATCTATATTTTACGTTTTCATGAGTCAGATTATGGAAGTACTCGTGAATAGTGTCGACCATTACAAAGCATAACTAGCTCAATTGTCGCAATTCCGAACACTTTTGGTTAATGTACAGTGGCGGGCTTAAATGCATAATGCATATCTAATCACGTAGGCCGGGGATGCATTTTACATGACCCGGGACGTTGTTAAACCGCATTCAGTGTTTTGGGCACTGAGTGCAATTTTAGTGGCAAATTATGGCCGAATTTCTGATGTGGCATGAATGATTGGTCGGTTTATAGGATTATATTTAGATTTGAGGATGCAATGATTAATCTTACAAATACTATTTTTTTAAAGTCTGTTAAAAAGTATTAAGACGATTTGTGATGAAGATAGGTAATATTCTCAGTTGTGAAATTGAGTCTGTCACAAATACGTATTTATGTAGAAAACCTAACCTAAATATACGGGACTATTCTCACCTCTCGTCCCCACCGCTGCAACTCCCTGTATCGAGGAACTACAGCTTAACCGCCAATAAAAACCCAACCAGTAAAGTTCAAATTTCCCCCCTTAATATAGACAAATTTCTTCGTATGTGGTCAATTTATTTAGCATCTTATTAAAAACCTGATCTACAATGGGGCAGTTTCATTGCTATTGGAAAAGACATCAAAATCTCTACCTTTCCAAATCGGACAATCAACTACCGTCTGGAACCGAAAATGAGGGCAAACAGTTCCATTGACAAAATCCAAGTGTCAACGACACAACGACGCGTCGGCAACGATTAGAGCTTCGTTATTCGGAAAACGTTTCGTCGAATGCGAATGTCCACGTGAAATTCGGCAAAATTGCGAATTTCTAGCGACAATGCGGCGGTTGAGAGTGCGTAGCTCAACGAAAACTGTATTATGAATCAAACAAAGTGATATTAGGACACGACAAGTTTACCTAAGAAAGGGTTTTTAACCACATATCGGAAAATTTTTGGCTGATGAAAGTGATGATCAGATCAAAGAAGGAAGCTAACTTCCGCTAAGTACAGAGGAACTAGCGATTTTGCCTCCAAGTAACTGCCGAAACACAGGCTACAGACTATGGTGGTATGATGGTCAGCAAGTCAGGTCTCTAAAGCAAGCACTACCACCAAAGAATTATGCAATTTTTCGTTTCCAGTCTCGGCATAATAACCTCTGTAAATCATGCTCTTGCAATGAAGACTAAATGACCTGATGATGAAGAAATTTCAGGACTGTAAGCCGTTCTACCTTGGTTATGGCACCATCGGTTTAGGTGGTGTAATTACGGGGAATCTGTTAGATTGTTTAGAAGCTCCGTTGGTGTCCATAATCATTGGGCAGCTACATTCGGCACCTAAGTCTAAGTCTAATTAGTCAAAGACTTTGAAGTAATTTGGACATTTAGATTGAAATTAAAGTGTTTACATGCTAATGTGTCTTCAGTATTTTATTTTCAAACTAGCTATTGCCCTCGACTTCACCCGCGTGAAATTTAGTTTGTCACAGATCGTCATAAATAATCCCAACTAATATTATAAATGCGAAAGTAACTCTGTCTGTCTGTCTGTCTGTCTGTTACGCTTTCCCGCTTAAACCTCGCAACCGATTTTGATGAAATTTGGCATAGAGGTAGTTTGAGTCCCGGGAAAGAACATAGGATAGTTTTTATCCCGGTTTTTGAAACAGGGACGCGCGCGATAAAGTTTTTCTGTGACAGACAAAATTCCACGCGGGCGAAGCCGCGGGCGGAAAGCTAGTAACCTATAATTATGATATTCTGGGTTACAAAAAATAATACTGTAAAGTTTCAACAAAATCCGTTCAGTAGTTTTTGTGTGAAAGAGTAACAAACATCCAGACATCCATACAAACTTTCGCATTTATTTAAATAACAATTTAACACGTTCTAATAAAACTTTAACTCTACCATTTCAAGACAAAAAGGTCAGTGCTTTTTTCAGCCTCTCTGTTTTACAATCGTTCGTTTCAGCCAAATGACGTCCACTGCTGGACAAAGGCCTCCTCCAAGGCTTTCCACAATGCACGGTCCTGCGCTGCCCGCATCCAGGCTCTTCCCGCGACCTTTACCAGATCGTCGGTCCACCTAGTAGGAGGCCTGCCCACGCTACGTCTTCCAGCCCGTGGTCGCCACTCGAGAACTTTTATCTATCTATCTATCTATCTATCTATCTATCTATCTATCTATCTATCTACCTATCTATCTACCCTCCACCGACTTCTGTCCCTGGCCACACGAATCGAGTTCACTCCAGCCTGCTGCCGCATGTCACCTGTCCACCGTTTACGCAGTCTTCCCCTGCCGCGGGTGTTGTTGCGGGGTCTCCACTCCGGGGTCTTTCTGGCCCAGCGATCCTGGTTCATCCGTGCAATGTGCCCTGCCCATCTCCATTTACGGCTCTCAATCTCTTCCACCACGTCGCTGACCCCCGTTTTTTCTCTGATCCACTCGTTCCTTTTGTGTTCTTTAGTATTAGACGATAGATGATTCAAAAATATTTACAGTAATGTAATACAAAGCTCTGAAAGCTTTAACAAAGCTCCAATCAAACGCGTTACACACCAAACCGTGTAAACCACGTCTATAAACGCCATCGACCACAAATTACGTATCGCTTGCATAATTTTAAATAGCATAAAAGTTTTAAACCAGTAAAATTGAGAGCAACTAAAATTTTGTTTTGATGTAGGACATTTATTGGAAAATAGTGAAAGTGATTAAACAAAGTTATTTACTTAATGGAAGCTTTCGTTCCGTTAAATTAATTATTGTTTGCCAGCTTTATTTGTGTGGGTAAATAATGAATGAAGTTGAATGTATTTTTCTGGTCATCACTTAAATATTGAGACTCTCTTAGGGCAAAGTTTGTGAGAATGGATGTATGTGATTGTGGATTTTTTTTCATTCTAAGTACTGGGCAGATTTGGAAGAAACTTTTTAATGTTATTAAAATGTTAAGTGAGTAAAATACTTTTGTTTTGCGCCTTGGCGATTGTTAATTCAGTCATGCGTAACACAGTTCTCTCGAATACTTTACCCTTGATGCTCCTCAAGATTTTACTCAGTCCTTAGAAACCTTGTTTTGTAAAATAAAGGGGATCAAAGACCTCCGGTCAATGGAGATACTGTTTAATATCTATCAAAATGAAATAATTAGTGTAGTTGTAAATTCTGTATCAAACATAACTCAAAAGATTCGTTCGTTCGTTTCAGCCAAACTACTGTACCGTACACTGCTGGACAAAGACCACCTCAAGTATTTCCACAATGACCTGTCCTTCAAGTCAAATGTTGTCGTCACCTTTTATTTTACGTTTTTATGAGTCAGTTTATGGAAGTACTCGTGAATAGTGTCGACCATTACGAAGCATAACTAGCCCAATTGTCGCAATTCCGAGCACTTTTGGTTAATGTACAGTGGCGGGCTTAAATGCATAATGCATATCTAATCACGTAGGCTGGGAATGCATTTTACATGACCCGGGACGTTGTTAAACCGCATTCAGTGTTTTGGGCTCTGAGTGCAATTTTAGTGGCAAATTATGACCGAATTTCTGATGTGGCATGAATGATTGGTGGGTAATAGGATTGTATTTAGATTTGAGGATGCAATGATTAATCTTACAAATACTATTTTTTTAAAGTCTGTTAAAAAGTATTAAGACGATTTGTGATGAAGATAGGTAATATTCTCAGTTGTGAAATTGAGTCTGTCACAAATACCTTTAAGTAGAAAACCTAACCTAAATATACAGGACTATTCTCACCATTCGATCCCACCGCTGCAACTCCCTGTAGCGAGCATGCCATCTACAGCTTGACCACAAATAAAAACCCAACCAGTAAAGTTCAAGTTAGTCCCCTTAATATAGACTTTCTTCGTATGTGGTCAATTTAGCATCTCATTAAAAATCTGATCTACAATGGGGCAGTTATGTTGCTATTGGAATAGACATCAAAATCTTTACCTTTCCAAACCGGACAATCAACTACCGCCTGGAACCGAAAATGAGGGCAAACCGTGCCATTGACAAAATCCAAGTGTCAACGACACAACGACGCGTCGGCAACGATTAGAGCTTCGTTATTCGGAAAATGTTTCGTCGAATGCGAATGTCCACGTGAAATTCGGCAAAATTGCGAATTTCTAGCGACAATGCGGCGGTTGAGAGTGCGTAGCTCAACGACAACGGTATGAGAATAATGCCCGTTTTCACCATCAATCCCTAATGTTTAAGTGACCCCTATAGTAACACATAACAGGAATTTTGCTTTCATGGGGTCACTTAAAAATTAGGGATTGATGGTGAAAACGGGCATCAGACAATCAAAGAAATAACATCTTTACGCAAAACGAGCAAAGAAAGGAAAAAGATTTTTAAAAGCGCCCGCTCAGTAGAAATCGAGACACGCGTGTCCTGGCACTGAATTTCAGCGGGTGTGGGTTTCCAGGTGATGCAAATTTTCGTTTTGTGTAATAGCATTAGCTATTTCACTTGCGCCTGTCATTGATCAAATCAGTACACAAAGGTAGGATTGCAATTTAATACATTTTAACGATGTTTCGTTGTTTTCGATTCAATCAAAAGAATTAATTAAAAGTGATATTGGAGCAGTATTGTTTGCTAAATAGGAGAAAACTATCTTTCATTGTAGGAATTTACAGTGACTATTAGAAGAGTCATACTCCTGCAGTAGAGACTAACGTCCGTATTCACAAACATTACTATGAGGTCTCATAATACACGTGGACGACGCACAGAATCACACACGAACCAATCACAGAGCTCTATTCAACGCTGTTCGTTCGATTTGCTGCTTAACTTAAGCAAGCATCGTTTGTGAATAGGGTGTAAACGACCTGATGATAAAGACATTTTCAAGACTGTAAGCCGTTCTATCTTAGCTATGGCACCATCGGTTTAGATGATGTAATTACGGGGAATCTGTTAGATTGTTTAGAAGCTTCGTTGGTGTCCGTAATCATTGGGCAGCTGCGTTCGGTAGCGGGGTGCAGCAGTCTAACTAGTCCAAGTCTTTAAAGTAATTTGGACTATTACATTGAAATTAAAGTGTTTACATGCTAATGTGAGTATTCAGTCTTTCATTTTCCAATTAAGTTTTTAAATAACAATTTAACACGTTCTAATAAAACTTCAATTCTACCATTTCAGGACAAAAAGGTCAGTGCTTTTTTCAGCCTCTCTGTTTTACAATATTACCAACATTACGAATACTGAAGTTCTTTGGTCACGTCTCTAGAAATGAGAACTCGATGGAGAGACTGGTAGTTCAGGGCCAGGTGGAAGGCAAGAGAGCACACGCGGTCGATCGCCAACCCGCTGGATAGACACCATCACAAAGGCCACTGAGTCCACCATGGTCCAGTGTAACTCGCAACGCCTTTAACCGCCAGAAATGAAAGCATATCGCCAGGAGAGCTACCCTCGGAGATGACATCACCCCACCATGTACCTACCTCGTCAGCGAAACCACGACCACTCTGACAAGAGTGCCCGACTAAGAAAAAAATACCAACATACTTTTTATGCAGAACAAGGCAGGTATTTGACCGCAAACGCACCTGATATTAAGTGAGATGCAAGGATAGTACACACCTGCACTGTAAGTGCCTATTCACTCTTGCATTAAGATAAGAAATTTTTTTTTAGCAATTTGTATTGTCCATATTACTAATAGTCCCATTAGCCCCTCATGCTAAGCTAAATAAGCTTGTGTTACAAGTGGGCTCACCACAATAGTCGAGCGGCGGTGGGATTCGAACCCGCGTTCCTCGGATCTCGAGTCGGCCAGTCCGACCCTTTCACCGTTCGGCTATCGTGGCTTTAACATACGTTGGCTATGTATTAAGTAAAAAACTACCACATTATTGATACTACACAATTAAGACATTCCTTATACTATTCTCTAGAGTCTAGACAATTTAAATTTTAAAAGTACCTATCTAAAGGGTGTGCATTTTTGATTGGTGGTTTAAACATGCCTATTAATATCGAATAGTCAACACAACTAATAATCTGTTAGACCGCACCAATTACGGGAGGATTCAGTCACAGGCGTTATGCGACGTCGCGCCGCACTGTAATTACAATATCGTGTTATCACTATCAGATCTCTATACTGATGGTTATCTTTCGTAATTAATTCAGGCACTTACATCAAACAAGCATGGAGTTAAATGGTGTGTTTTGGATCGGACTTCCGATACTTTAACTACGAGTTTTTTTTGTTAAACATCGACAAAAATAGTACAAAGAGGGGTTGCACTCAGTTGAAATATCGTGTTATCAGCTCACTATCCTGATGGTTATCTTGCGTAATTAATTCAGGCACTTACATCAAACAAGCATAGATTGTTTCCGAGATTTTAAATACGCGTTTTTTGTTAAACATCGGCACAAACCATACACAGAGGGGTCGCACTCAATTACAATATCGTGTTATCAGATGACTATTATGAGTTATCTTACGTAATTAATTCAGGCACTTACACTGAACCAGTTATACCGTGTGCTTCGGATCGGACTTCTAATACTCAATCCATGGACTAAGAGCCCATAAACCCCAGACTTTCGATATTTTATAAAAGCCGAAAGTTGTCAGCGCATGCTCCCAACATTAGTAAGAACGTAGACCGTCATTTACTTTAGGTTATCGTAGCTTTAGCAGCTACCCGAAAATACTTTTCTGACAAGGAGTTGGAACGGTCAAAACTGTCTGGCCTCACAGGTTGAGTTTTATTGGCGGTCAAACTGAGATCCTGGCTACACAGGTTTTTTTTAAGCATTACAACTTTACAAGCCAGGTATTTGACCGCAATCGCACCTGGTGTGAAGTGAGATGCAGTCTAGTCTAGTTGCAGCGGTGGAAACGAGAGGTGAGAATAGTCTCGTAACCCATTGCCTCATTTTTTCTTAAAACAAAACACGAAAGCACAAAGGCAACAAATTAAAAGTCTGTTTATGACAAACTTTCACAATATTCCGAAAAGCATTGAACCAAATTAGTACGTTATGAGTTTCTGATGGATATTCGATTAGAATCTTAACTCTGACATCTATTACATCTGACAATATATTTGTATCGATTGATGTTAATTAAATTGGAGTTTGTGTACAAATATTGAAGGGGTGCCTAAATATTGACGGAATTTTAATCGAGATTAGTGATTTTCCTAGTTGTATTTTTGTTCCCATAGTATTTTTGAGAAATGAATATTATTTGGGTTTTTTTTTTTTTTTATTTGTGTTGAGCGGCTATTCTAGTTCAATAAAGTCCTAGTATCACTGCGACCGTTATCGATCTATTGTGATCGCCGCTGTTTTCCTTACAGTTCGCCTCCGAGTCCTGGAATTATTTGGGTTAACCTACTGCCATTACGATTACAAATTACGAGTATAATACCTAATACATAGATGGATTGAGTGAGAATTTGAGTTGTTTATAACTCGTGAAAATCTCACATTACTTTTAACCGACTTAAAAAAAAGAAAGTGTTTCTAAAGTTCTATGTTCCACAATATTAACAAGAACATTTTGCATACACCAGTCTCTATCTGCATTTCATTTTACATTCAAAAATTGTGCGTTACTTTCAAAACTTTTGGCTCCTTAAATTAAATAGGACAATATTGTTTAATTTATCATCATCATCATCATCAGTACGTCCACTGCTGAACACAGGCCTCCCCCAATGACTTCCACATCGTACGGTTGGTAGCGGCCTGCATCCAGTGCCTTCCTGCTATCAGGTCATCTGTCAACCTTGAGGGTGGACGTTCCACGCTCCGTTTTTCTGTAAGGTGGCCTCCACTTCAGAGCCTTGCTGTCCCATCAGCCGTCAGTTCTGCGTATTAAAGTGCCCTTCCTAATGCTACTTCAGCTTGCGAATCCGTCGGGTTATGTCAGCGACTTTAGTTCGTTTACGGATCTCCTCATTTCTGATTCGATCCCTTAAAGAAACACCGAGAACTTTCAATAAGTACGCTGTGCAATATTGAGCTTCTATAAGAGGCCTATTAGNGTGAGAGGCCACGTCCGTTTCGGAGCCGTATGTCATCACTGGTAACACAGACTATTATTTAATCTACATAATAATATCTAAATCTTAAAATTTGCGTAGATTACCTTAAACATAGGTATACAAACTTGTATAATCCAACAACAACGTCTTGATCCACCGAACATGACAGCTCCTTACCGTCCCGAGTGTCACAATTTCACCGAAACAATACACACTTACGTCAACAAAAGCCGCGCCTACGTCATCGCAATCGTTTCGAGTGTTAACATGCCTAATTTGTTAATTAAGAAGACAAAAACATAATCAAGCTTAAGTAATTTACGGATTAAGGATGGAAATGCAAGATAAAAGTCTGTTGTTTTGTTTATTTTCTCTGTTTTGTTCCGATTCAAATGTGAATGGAACAGCGTGGATTTTATAAACTGAGTGTTTCCCACACGTTTATGCATCTTTATTTAAGCGTATAGATATGGTAGATGTAAGCGCAGCCTAACTCTATCTAGAGCTGATTTACCTTTATAACTACCTCATTCGGATTATTTGACCTACAACCCCCACCCAGGTCAATCGGGTTGGAGAGAATTTATTATCTTCCATTAAAACTACAGACAAAATTTCAAAACATAATGTTTTATTATAATTAATTACTTTATATTTAATACTTTCGTAAGGATTAAGTCTGGATCTCCCCGACCTTACTAGCATATAATATGAGTGTAAACTAAATCCTCAATTTGTCTCAGGCAAATGAGGGCTATCGTTTTAACGCTCACTAGTTTGCGCCACTGTAGAGTAAGGTCCTGTCACTTGCTAGTAGCGAAGACAGTGGCACCATCTGATGAGTGCTAAAGTGGTAGGAGGACTATCGCATTTGCACTCATCAAGATGGCGCCACTGTAGAGTAAGGTCCTGTCAATCGCCAGGGGTGCCAACTGTTAAGTATAAAAACGATAGCCCTCATTGGAGAGAACGCTCTTGCAGTGGAGACTAAATGACCTGACGATGATGATGACGAAGGATTTAGCATAAAACTGTATTTTTTTTAAGTTACAAACAGACACTCCAATTTTTATACCAAACTTGATATCCAACCACACAAAAACCAACGGTACTCTCCGAGGCCGTTGTCTGTTGTTATTAATATTTATGCACCTACAAACGAAATCAGAGATAATAGAGCAGTCCACTTAGTATTCCAAACAAAGAACTTACTTTTTGGTATCTGATTCTGTTGGGCTGGTTTCACAGTGAGTGCAAAGTTTTCATAAATGTAATTAATCTTGTTTAACACGCAATGTATGAGCAGCAATCGATCGATAACTTTATCGTATTCACATTTAATGCATCAAACCTTCCTAATGAGGTCCTAATTCGCTTAGAGAAATCGACAATGGAGTAAACGTATTTTAAGGAAAATTCAATTCTCTCATGCTGCATTTTCTCAGCACTTACTATTCCAAAGCAACAGTAGAGTTAAAGCAGTTAAATTATACACTGGGGCGTGTCAAATCTAACTGATTTGCGCTTATTGCGAGATACCGGTACATGTCTTACAAATAAATAACTTAACTAGTAAGGATCATCTTAGCTTCTTACCTACTAAATGGACTTAGGTACTAAGACAATAATGTATTTTTTCTTGACACAACGTTCTCGTTTGGAACCGGTTCAATATGCAAATAAGGTGTTCAATGTGCAAATAAGTTTTTTTTGTAGTAAGATTTGCAGAGTGAGCGTATTATAGCTTTAAATCCACTTAATTTTAAAGCAATTAATAATTATTTTGACGCACTTCACCCAGTGTGTCCTTAACTTTCCGCTGGAGATTTCGTTCTCCTTAATTTTATGCGAAGTTAAGCCAAACAATCCGGGGGAATACGTAATTACTTCATTGCGCGTTTATCATATTGATGAAGTGCCCTAAATAATCTAAAAGCCTGGAACGGTGGCGGAGATACTGAAAGAATTATGTTGGAACAAGTTTGCCAATGTAATTTATGTTGTAGTAAATTTTTGCTGCAAATTACTGAAACTATTAATATTTTGTAGTGGCTCTAAGTTGACGCGTTTTGCATAGTGTGCAGTTTTGGGACACACGATGTAAAGGCTGATTTACACGTATTAGTGTTAAATACGTAACTAAATTTTAACTTGATTTTAAACCTGAAATCGATCAACAGAAAAATGACAGATGATTATTGATTTTATTTACATGATAATTGACTAACGCCCGCATTCACAAAAATTACTATGAGGTCTCACAGTATGCATGGACGCACAGGGTGACACACGAACCAATCACAGAGCTCTTTTCAACGCTGTGTGTTTTATTCGCTGCTTCACTTAAGCGAGCATCGTTTGTGAATACGGTCGTAAACATCAGGGTCACAAATATGAACAGTCTAAATGACTAACAACAGAAGCTATTTAACGTCACTAATTGAACGTAGATTTTACAGCTTTAGCAATTTCCAAGAAATTAGGAAACTAACAAAGTTTAAAAGTAAGCAGTTAACTTAAAATCCCTGGATCGTACAAAAATTAGAAGTTCGATAACTAGATATAAATACCGCGGGGCAAGTTTTAACTTGTAAGTAGTTTAGTTGACGGTTTAAAAGTTCAAAGCTACGGCATCCGATCCAAAGGAATTTTCAGGATTCAGTTTAAATTAAACGATATAGATGGATCAACGAATTTTAAAATTATAGGTTGTTTCGATCGAGTTGCAGTAATTTAGAGTTGTATAGAGTAGAAGCTTTCGCGAACTAATCAACCATGAGTGTTGTCTAAAGGATTAAACGGTTATGGATTTGAATCCCGTTGAGGGCAAGTGATAAGTGGTGAGATTGAGTCATATTGATAGACGCTTATGTATTAATTGTCTAGTAAATAACTTGAAAGATAGCATTGCTAAGACAAAGACTAAATAATTGGTATGAATGTTGTATCAATGTATCGAAATAATGTACCTAACAAATAAACCAAAGTAAAGCACAAAAGTATGGGTTTTGTTTATTTTCCAATTAAAATGTAAGTTAATTCAAATGACTGACAGCGTCAGTTTCTAATAATTATCCTGTGTCATACTATCACCCAGTCTCCAAAAGAAAATAATATTCTTTAATCACAATCCTATACAAGACCAAAAAGTGATTTTCTCTTTCCTCGCTTAAATATTTTATACCAAAAGACCCGATTCCCCTCGAATTGATTAAAAATACACACAAGACATTTCCTTGAGGTTTATTTTTCGTTCTGTAAACATAACAATGGATTACGGGCATAGACCACTTGCTAACTAGAAACCAACAAGTAAAGAATCGTTAAAAAAAATTCTTTCGTATTTAATTGAAAAGTTTTGAGGTTATAAAGCTAGATTTAAAGCATGTGTTAATGATGTTTTCGTTGGATAGCCCATTTTATCCAAGAAGGCTTTAGGTGGGCTATATAACATCAGCCTACAGCCAATAGAGGCGAAACAGTAAAGAAAAATGTTGCGAAAACGGGAAAATGGATTAAATAGTTTCAATATTTTTTCAATTCAATTCTCGCGTACGAAGTCGCGGGAACAGCAGCTAGTAAGTAATGATTTTGCGTGCAAGAATACTGCCGGTGGTACTGTTTAAAAGTACGTTATGAGAAAGGCATTAAAGGAAAAAATATGGACTCTATTGATATGAGTGGTCTGTAACGCTGATTACGTTTAAGGAAACCGGGATCGAGTTCGTTTTTCCAATAAAAATATGCGATTATCTTATCCGTTAAGATAATTTTGGGGTTTTTGTGACATTCACCCAAATTGAATGTATGGAAATGAGGGATTGCTGATTGTGTATTTGAATTTCGTTGAATAAAATGTTACAGTTTATTCATTATGGCATTTAATTAGCTTTCAATAATATAACGTTTAGTTTATAATACTGTCTTCTGTCTTTTCTCTTTCCTTCTCACTCCTTGCTAAAGAAGATGACTCATAGGTATTGCTCACTACGGCTGAGCGCCATCTTACTTTAACTTTAACAAATGTCAAAAGTCTGTCAAAATCCATACAAAAAACTCGGGTTATGGTTATAATCACGGTTAAAATAAGGGGGTGCAACTCAGCCTAAGTTACAGTCAATTATCTTTTTTATCCAGAACAAGGAAGCTGTTCTCCTACATTTCACCTGGTGGAAAGTGATGATCATGCAGAAGGTGGAAGCAAGCTTCCATTGGAATTGCTGAAATGACTAAGGACAAATACCTGCCTGTTAAGACTGTTATTATTTTTTGGTCATTTTCCTTCTAGAATGGCAATTTAAAAAGTCCATATAGACCAAACCGCCTTTATCCAAAAAGTCATTACATTTCACAAATGCGATCAATCAACACAAATTCGTCCCAACGCGAACAGTCCCAAAGCAGATAATTGTTTGAGATTGAATAAAATTTGCACTCAATTCAAATGAGTTTGAATAAAAAGTTGAGACAATGGTATTCTCTATTTTTCCTGGTGCCCCCTGGAGTGCTGTTAAATTGAATTTGGTTGTTTGTGAGGCCTCGATGTTAATCGCGGAGTTAGATTATGGTAATGCATGGTGAAAACAGCGTTGGGGCGTTTGGCCGAATTTTAGGATCGTATTATAAGGATGGGTAAAGATAGGGAAGTGGATAGAAAGTAGAAAACTGGTAACGAACGCAAGACTAGTTGTTATAGAAATTATTTGGGGTGTCAGTCCAGCAGTAAGTAAAAGTCTTTCGATTGAAAAGGAAAGGATGATTCTAAGACGTTTACCGAAACGTAGTCTCTATTCTAGAGCCCATTTTCTACATAGGATCTGCAACAGATTAAGGCTCAGTTGCACCATCTAACTTTGACCGTAGCTATAACGATAACCGGTGTTTTTGTTGACAGATTTTTGACGTTTGTCAAAGTTAAAATAAGATGGTGCAACCCAGCCATATCCGAGCACACTCATATTATCAGCCCTTTAAAATCAGTAAAATGAACCGCCGGCGGATATAATGGAACGACATTTTAAATACCAACTCTTAAAAAGAAATTTAAAAAGCCCGTTCTGGTAATATAAAATACTGAATTTATTAAATCTGTTCTTTTACCACACCTTCACTTTGATTGACATTCATTCATAAATAACTCCCCACTGATCCCGAATACAATCAAAACGTAATTTACTCATCAACACAAAAAACCTTTTACATTACACCCAATAATTAATTCTCTTCACAAAATCCTGTTTGTATTTAATTTCTTTGACAGGTTTGAAAGACAAAATTCATGCATTAATTTAAAGCCAATTTAATATTAATATCAGGTCCTTTGAAAGAACCTGACAAAAATACATTTTAAACGGGGAATTCCCAGATCGATGTCCTTTTGAAAACGTTGATTACCCGCAGAGCAGCCAATAATTGCATCAGCCTTTTTGTATTCATTAAAAAAGTCATTATAATGATTTATATGGAAAACAGAATCGGTGGAAACGGGTTGGTCGATAATTAAAAGGAATAAGTACAACAAAGTTAGCATACACCTAGTAGAAGGCTTGTCCACACTACGTCTTCCAGCCCGTGGTCGCCACTCGAGAAGTTTCTGCCCCAGCGGCCATCAGCTCTACCAGCTATGTACCCCGCCTACCGCTATTTTGACAATTCTACGGGCCATGTCGGTTGATCTGACATTGATCTGGTGAAGGTTCCTAGAAGAACCTGGATGCAGGCACCACAGGACTGGTCGTAGTGGAAATCCTTAGGAGTCCTTTGTCCTGCAGTATACGTCATTTGGCTGAAACGAATGAACAAACAAAGCATATACACATCACGTTATAAAACAAATTAGTTGTATAATCATTAGCAGTCTACATCACCCCTAACTGCAAAGTAGCTCGGAGTATACACCATAATTGTTAACCTACACGATAGAAGTAGGCGCGCTCAAATCGGGTTTTCTTGATTTTTCTTCCAATATAAGTATTTGTTAAGCAAAATATTTAGGAAAATTTCCAGATTACTAATCTGGAAATTTTCCTAAACATGCTTTGATCTCTTTGTTTCAAAGGTCAGGCTGTCATTTCAGTTTGATTAATGTCAGACGCAGACATCGGCATATGACGGCTCAAATTCTAACGACATGACAGAGTGTTTAGAAAAATAACATCGAAAGAAATGAAACCAATGTTATGGTTGTCCATAATATCTTGTTTAGTATAAACTTCTTGGTGATCTTTTTAAACAAATAAAATAAAATAAGACATCGTAAACCTGCAATATTAATGTCTATAAAAGAACGTAGGTAAATGTTCCAACGTTTTAATACCCTTGTTTGCTTTACCAAAATCAGATTGGGGCGTCTGCAGTCGACAAGTTTTCTCATCATAGCATTTTGTTAAAATTGCTTATGTTATCGCACTAAGAAGAATATTATGTAAAATAGGTACATGGTTTAATAAGGAAAGTGTTTGTTTTGACTGGGTTTTGAAAATATTATCGTTAAATGGGAGAAAACGCCTTACTTTACTGCATGGAATAATAAAAACTTGGCCTGTTATTTGCCTGCAAGTTTGGCGTAAGACAGTATACGATGTTCATTAGATTTCTTTGAAAAAGGTTTAATAAAAACAATTTTAATTATCACACATTTAAAAATGTTTCAACCCTTCATTTGGCTCTAGTAAATAGAGATGGCAGAGGGCCGTGTTCCTACAGTAAAGAATAAATGATCTGATGATGAAAAAGGTTTCTTTATTGCTTGTGTGTGCAGAATTAAATTGCTCTTGATTTCTCCATTTGCCAGTGTCATACTCCTGCGGTGGAGACTTAATTATAATTACGATGTTAATGATATTAAGGATGAAGATGTGATTCATGATGCAGTAAATTTGATTCTTTAGTATCATTGGTATCATCAAGGTTCGATTGGTATTTTGTGATTGCAAACAATTAAATCACGATTTAGCCACCTGCGACAGATTAACAGATAGTTGTCTTGGAACGTGAAATCCGTTGTTCTGGCCGTGGAAAGTTTTATTAATTCATCCGACAGAAACTTGGCCTGTAGTTTGCTTCGGCAAGTTGGAACAAGTAAAGCTAAATGTTTCGTGTTTACTGTTGTTAAATATTTTAATACCTTCGAAAAAAATGTACTATGTTACATGAAAGATCATTTTAATTTTTAAGACGCTACGACGCTAGTATTTTTACATCCATGTTAATATAAAAGTAAGATAAAACGCATATGTTAGGATTGGGTTCATCAAAATAGTTCTGCGGTTGATGGGACACTATCAAACTAGCGCTCTCGATAACGCGCTATCGAAAATTTTGAAATGGTATTTTTCCTTTATGTTACAGCGGCTTTTGTATAATTTCTAAATTCAACACAGGAAGAATAATTTTGAAATCACTTAGCTCATTAAAGTAGAGTTCCTGATATTTCTTCTAAAAACTGCTGGCTTGAATTTTCTCTGAAGGTGAAGCATCCGAATAAATCCTATCTTATCCCGAAAATACATTAAAATTTGCTTACTGGCTTAGACGAGAAAATATAGCAGACAGACGGTTACTTTCAAGTCTTTAATAAATGAGTGGTTAAGATAAATTGACTTTACTGACATATATATTAACTACTTACGAGTACGACTACAAATAAATTTAATTTACTAAAGGATTTGCTACACTGGATGTGTTCTGCGGTCTGCGGTCAAAGTTTATGTATGATCAACATTATCGGTCAGCGGTCCGGCCAATATAATCTGTCAGGGGTCTTGACAAGGCAATCTGTCAGCAGTGCGATTTGCGTTCTTTTCTCGTGCCCGCACTGTCAGATCGCACCAATACAAAATGTATCCATGAGAAATCAATAGAACTAAAACACCCACGTTCTATTGATAACTATGTCAATTTTCACTCGACATTGGCAGAAATAAACCTCCCAGAGAGGTTTGGTTGCCATTAAAAAAAAAAGTTTTAAAACTAAAAAGGTAGCGTATTCGTAGTTCTTGTAATTATGATTTCAGTGTGGAAGTGGCTCATAATAAGAGACAATTTTGTTCATACATAATGCGTTCACTTTGACCGCAGACCGCATCCAGTGTACGGGACTATCCCCACCTCTCGTTCCCACCGCTGCAACTCCTGTGTAGCCAGGTGCTACAGTTTGACCGCCAATAAAAAACCAACCAGTGAAGGTCAAGTTTGTCGCGGCAGAAAGTTAAACAGTCATTGGACCCGCAACGAAATAATCAGAAGAACATAGGAGTTCGAGCGCATTCAGTGTGGCAAATCTTTAGATCTAAGATTATTTAATCCCCAACCATTTAATATATTTCAATTAACGCACTATTCAAACCGTTTTGAATCTACGCTGAGTATATTAATTTACTTCGTTCAACCCAGACGAGCGCTTGAAATATTTATGTTGAACCTCAAAAAGATTACAGAATGATAAATCGAGTTTTATTGGGTTAACACATTCTCTTTCGCATTTGGAATTTCGCATTCAGTATTCATTAATGTTAGGATGTGCTCACAAAGGCTTAGTAGAATAAGAAAAATAATCTCAAAATATGACGCAGTACTAGTACTATGGGCTTTATAAGAAGACTCAAGGTGACCCAAAGGGCGATGGAACGTGCTATGCTCGGAGTTTCCCTGTGTGATCGAATCAGAAATAAGGAGATCCGCAGGAGAACTAAAGTGACTGACATATCCCGCAGAATCGCTAAAATCGAGTGGCAGTGGGCGGGGCACATAGCTCGCAGAGCTGATGGCCGCTGGGGCAGAAAAGTTCTCGAGTGGCGACCACGAGCCGGAAGACGTATTGTGGGCAGGCATCTTACTAGGTGGACGGACGATCTGGTGAAGATCGCGGGAGCTGCCTGGATGCAGGCGGCGCAGGACCGGTCTTTGTGGAAATCCTTGGAAGAGCCTTTTTTCCAGCTGTGGACCTCATTCGGCTGAAACGAACGAACGAACTGCTATGTAGACCCTATGTATTTAGGGTACTTAATAGTACCTACTTATACACGTCCCCATATTATAACTTGCCCTACTTCTAACTGTAGCTAGCTTGATAAACGTAGCTTCCAATAAAAGTAAGGAAAATAAAACAAAATATGAAAGTTGTCGATTCTCCCACCATTTTCCCTTTTCTATTTTCAAGTGAGTGAGCCGAGCAACAAAACACTCACAAAATAAATATTGTTCGTAGCAAAATTAGTGCGCTCCACCGGCGAGTACACATCGGTGCAAAATTTTGGGCCACCAAAAACAATTCCGTCATCGAAACGCTCAGTCACGGAAAACATAAGGTTAGGTCCTAACGTGGAACCTTTTTTAACTGACTAAACGAATGGTTATGTTTTTATGTATGTACACCGATAACGCTGAGATTTTTCTTAATCTTTTCCATCGATAAAACTCGATGTCTATTTGACACGGTTTATAATAGAAATCCTTATTACTTAATTTTTCCTATCACCGCACCGTGGAAATGATAAAATATAGAGGAAAAGTGAAAAAGAAAAAGAGAGATGACATGTGGAATATGTACCTTTAGTGTCGTTATTTATTTAAAAGTTATACACTATATCCACGTCTGCGCCCGCCCTTAATGGTCGAACGAATCAGGACTATTTTCTCAGCGTTCGAGGCCGAATAGCTGACGAGACGAATTATAAAAAATTCAGAAGCGAGTGATACACGTTTGGCCCTGCGCGGCTTATTTATTGACACGGGGGACGCTTTGTGTGTACACTGCTGGCCGTTACAAGTGCGCAGCTTGCTAAAAAAAACTATGTTATGTAAGAATAAGAATTTTAGATGTAGTTGTAGGTATATTTGTTAACTTGCCTAAAAGGAATGAAAGTTGACAACATAATCTTATTACAATTTTAACAAAGACGTGTTGCAAACTTTTTGGCTACTTTGCGTGTCACGAACTATTTGACGCTGACTGTACTTTAGAAAAGAAAAAATAATATGTTGCACAACATTGACAGTTCTAGGGCGTGACAATGAACAAATAATTATGTATAATGTCTACGCAGATACAACATGTAAATGCTCTTTTGGTATCTTTAGTTACTCACATAAACCTAATGAAATTATTCTGTCTAACTTTGTCAACCTAGATTTGATAAAAGCATTTCATAATTAAAATTTCACTTGCCAGAAATCATATAAAATACTGTTTATTATTTTCACCCACTCAAATATGATTACTTCGCACTGAAACTGCGGTGCACTCTAAATATTTTATATTTCGGTCATTCTCACGATTAGGCGTTCTCAGCCTAATTACCATATCATTTTTGAAATTTGGCTTAATTGACTTAAACGCATTTAAATATGAAACACATGAAAAGTACGAATTTAACAATCGTTAAGGCGTCAAATTATTCCAAGCGGTTTTCGCGTAAATGAGACCCAAAAATTTTATGGTCACGGTAATTAGATGAGGCTAATACTTAATCTAACGGTAATTAGAAAAAATATGTAAAATAGCAAGAAAACAATATCTTGCATTGATAAATTTGTATATAAATATATAGCGTCATAAAAAACGCTGTAGGTACACTTAATAACCCTTTGAAAAAAGGAAAACACTCATTTCTATTATTTATTATGTATCAAGATATTTTCAGTATACTGCAATAATCGAGGCTATAACAGGAACACTTAGTTTCGGCCAGAAGGGGCTACGTGTCACATTTTTTCATCAGAATCTTAATCATCATTTATTTGATTTCAATGTGGTACAAACGATTTAACGTACAGATAATGGATCAGGAGATCTCACAAATTAGATTTTTCGGATATGCATATATCGAAAAATTAATTAATGATTTAAGTGATTTTTCCTCTTTTTAATCTATCTGCGATCAGCCATCACCCATTATCAGATTAAATTGAATTTGTAATAATGACAGTTCCAGCTCAGCATATCCCATGATTTGTCACCTCGATTCTTTTACAATAAGTTTTCAGATTGATGCTATTCGCTTTCTCCTGAGCCTAAATGCAGAATTCTTAGAATTTAGAAGGGATGCAGCAAATAGATTGCATGAAGGTCTAGTCTTTGGTTGTAAGCTTTACAGGATTTTCCACACCCTCTTTGACGTTTGGTATCACTTCAGTGGACTTTGTAAACCAAGGTGCACAGCTCAAGATTTTTAAAACTTTATTTTGAAAACGTTAAAGTATTTCTACATTTGCGAGGCTAAGTCGATGCCATGTCTACATGGGTTTTAGGATCCATTTGTATATAGTTTGTTCTCCAAGCTTCTTCTGTCCAGTACCCATTGCATATCACGAAGTTTTTTCTATGCATAACAAAGCAGGTAGGATGCAGTTTAGGATGGTACAAAGTGCCTATACACTCTTGCCTTGAAAAGTCCCATTGTCTGTTGATTTGTTCTCTTTTGTTCTTAATGTGATCACGCCAGGTAAGTGTTACTGTTGGAAAATCTCATCTTCTTAGGGCAAAGGTATTATGGATAGATGTTAATGGTATTATATTAGAATTAATTAATGATTTAAGATGTTAATATCAATTATACTAATAGTAAAAATAAATATCTGGTACGAGACATGTTTCATGCAGGGGTGACATCTCCTGGCCATCAGAAAGCCCCGATTTCACTCCAGGTAACTTCTTTTTGTGGGGTCACCTTAGGGGTTAAGATATACTCTTAAATCCAACAACCATGCAGCAACTGAAGCTGAACATTCGTCATGAAATCGAATCTATTTCGAGGTTACTCTAATGAAAGTTTTTTAAAATTTTGATTGTCAGATTGGAAGAAAAGTCCGTACAGTTGTTATGCGAAAGTCTAGGTATATTTCATATTTTATCATCATACTTATTCAATCGTGAGTGCAATTTGTAGGTAATAATTTCATACAACGGTGATTATAAATATACGGTAATTAGTACATGGAAATTATAAAACGATAGTTTTTCTTCAAAATCTCCAAAATCTTCAGCGTATGCAAATACTGTCTTACTACAACGTATGAAGGCCAAAGTACTGAATCTATTTAAATTAACAACGTGGATCTACCTTCAAAAATCGAGTATAAAAATAAGGACATGGTAAATAGAAAAATTGAAAACCAAAGATATGGTAATTATACTCTTACGCAATTCATCGACGGTACGCCAACGCAATAGACGTCTACTTGCTAACAGGTCTTAGAACTAACTAAGGGCTCGCGCCGCGCGCGTAAATGATGTGTCAAATATTATTATTTAGGCTTGTGTGCCCAAAAACAGAAAACGTCACGGGAATTAGGACTTTCGCTCGGACAAGCAGTTTTTTAATTCTAATTATTTACAGAATGGTTCTATTGAATAGATATTTTGCTATGCGTAAGACAATCTTTTGTACTTTTTAAAATGTTGAATGGAGTAAACCAAATCTATACGACATAAAAATTACAGCCAAGTTTTAACATTAAGTCGGTGTGCGGACGCGTAACGGTAATTAGAGAACAGAGGTTCATGAAATTAATTAAGTCACAAATACTTAAAATAGAGGCCTATGATTTAATGCACAACTGGATGGGGTTGTTAAGTAACATATAAAAATAATTGCGTGTCTCTAATTTGCCATTTTTAACGATTTAACAGCCCGGACACGCAAAAACTAGCTCATCTGAGAATGGCCGATTTCAATCCACTCCGCAACACCTCCGTTACTTCTAAGCTATAAAGCATCTAGTGCTAAAACTATATCGAAACATCTCGCTGCACATAAAATGTCTCGCGGAACGTCAGCAGAAACTCACTGGACAAGCAACGTTGCAATTTGCTGAGGTGCATTCGATGCTAGTGCGGTGAATATACTATCGATGAAATTGCTTTCATGAATCATACTGTCGATAAATATTCACTTCACCAGTAAAATTATTACGTGGATTGCAAAGAAGCATTCTCATACAATTTTGGTGTTCTCCCTCATAGCTAACTACAATAACAGCCTTACTTNCTGAGTACATAGTGCATAATAATATTTATGATGAGTTTAGTAATAATATACAGGGTGTTTCTTGTAAGGTGTCAAGCCGAAGGCAGGTGATAGGTGAGGACTAGACCTATCGATTTCACCCCCATGTATGTTCTACGATTTTTCGTTGTTTAGAAGTTATCGTTAATTTTGTGATTTTTTCAAATTTCATGACCTAGTGGCTTAATTTTTTTTTTATCTTTTTTTGGGTTGACTTTTCTCAGATTTCTTTTTTTTGACAGATTCCCTATTAGTTGCAGATATTTGAAAAAAATTATCACCTTCCTATCTTTGATGCAAGATACAAAATTTTTGCTAGAAACATAAAAAATATGCTTTTAGCAGAACATTCTAAAATTTGCAACTGAAATGTATGAGAAAAAAAAAGAATTTCCATAGGTCCAAAATAATTTTAAAAACTGTTTTTAGCGCAATTTTAAGGCATGGTAATTTTAGTTTCTCACGCACATGCACCCTTAGGAAGCCTTTAGGATTTTATTGTCGGAATGTTTAACTCAAGTCTTTTTAGTGTTTCGGGTTTCGCCGACGTAACATATGGTGTATTATTAGTCCATTGAATTATTTTAACTGTGTAGGTATTAAAAAACACCAACCGTTGTAATGTCTATCTATTGTTATACTTTCACTTTGTATTATGTTTGCGTCAACCTTTGCCATGTGTTTCATGCTATTTTTTGTGTGTATCTTCGCGCAGCGCAGCAACACACCGCGTTGCATGGCACGTCACGCATCAGCTGTTAACTTTTTGATCCGCCATTTTGGTAATTAGGGCTTTAAACAAGGGTCCGACGCTGTTTAACTTGACAGTTATTTAAGCAGTCACTAAGACGTTGGTTAACACTAATTATCGTTTTTAAGTTAAGATATTATTTAATAGACCGTTAAACTGTGTCTTAATTTTAATAAACGTTTATAAGTAAGGCTGTAAATCTATTAGCTGATCAAGTAAGACAAATCAAAAGTAAATGCAAAATCGCACTGTAAAAGCTTCTAAATAGATCAAATTGATGTGTCATTGTCCTTTCATCGATATCAATAAATGGAAAATTGTCGATAGTACAACAGCACCATTTTATACTTTATTAGGTATAGCAATAAAGTTTTACACGTTAGAGATTAGACTTTACGCGAAGCGATTTACTTTTTATGCGCTGACCTATGACTGGATCACTATTAAATACTATGTAGCGAACTTTTAAATTAATTTGTAATTTAAGATTTTATATTGTTAGTTCGTAAATTGAAATAAAATGTGTTTTTAATGTGTACTAAAAGTGTAGTGTTTTATCAGAAAATGTTATTAGTTCTACATGATCCCATTCGTCAACTTTTTGACTATAAATTACCTCGCATTAGACTAAACATAACATACCTAAAATAACGAATTAGAATCAAATTAAAAAATACTGACAAACAGTAATGTAAAAGGAAGGGAAATCCACGGAGAGGCTTATACTCTGCAGTATACAATAGTAAAATAAATCACAGAATTAAAAAGGGGCCCCTAAAATAAGTAACACAGTTTTAATGTGAGGCAAAGATGCCCCTCAGATTCCTCTCAACTTTTCTTTCCCAAACTATCGCGTCACTACTTTGCATTGCTTCCAGCAAGTGCAATTTAGTATTATTTTGAAAATATTCCCTTATTTTGTCCGCAACTGTACGCAGACAGCACGTACTGTCCCGCGGCAGGCATCGAGACGTGGGCACTAAACTGCTCCGAGCCTGACCACTTACGATTTGCCGTTTTATGCTGTCGCAGACGAATGTCATCCTAGCACGACAGAAAAAAAAGTCTGCGCCAAAAAAAGAACATTTATACAGGGTGTCCCAGAATGGGTGAATCAAACTGATAGGGGAGGTAGCTGTACAGTACTATCCCTAAAAAATATGAAAAAAAAAATTGAGTTCGGATTTTTTTTTAAAATAAAGTGCTCTAAACTCGAAATCTAGTCATTATTTTCAAAAGTTTGTTTACAGAAAAACGAAGCGATCATGTATAATAAATATTAGTAAGAACGCAGCAATTATATGTAGATACTTAGGCAAAGCTGATTTATTTTTACTTTTAAAAATAAATTTTTTTAGGCCTTATGCGCTTCATTTTTTTTTAATATTTTTAGGGATAGTACATTAGTAGAGCTACCTCCCCTAGCAGTTTGATTCACCCATTCTGGGGACAGCCTGTATTAAATTGACATCTTGACATCTTTTCAAACAGTCCCTATTTGAATTCCTTTAGATATAGGTGGCAGCTACCAACCGGCCGATTTGGAAAACATTGTGGGAGGCCTATGTTCAGTGGAGGAGAGAGGACGTCCTGTGGCTGAAATGATTATGTTGATGATAGCTTCCCAAAGTATTGTGTGAATTCAAGTAATCATTTGACATTTCTCTAATCAACATCATCAGATCATTTATTTACTGTATGAGGACGGGTCGTCAAAGGTTTCTTACGACATTTTTACGAGAAGAGTGTTCATATTTATTTATTTAAAACTTTTACATTTTAAATAGATAACCACACAGTTAATTGTGGCGTTACAAGTTCTTTAAGTTATTTTCAAAAAACTTCTCCAAATGTAAATTTTAACTAAAAAGGCAAAACGGTTCAAAACTGAACGCTAACTAGGCATTAGCGAGTTTGTTTTGTTTTGAACTCAACTTAGAACTTGGAGAAGTTTTAACTATGTAAATTTGTATACTCTTGCCGATGCTCGGAGAAGCAGAGCGGACAAGCTGTTTTGTATGGCAGATTAAATTTTGCAACTTTTTTTGTTAGTAAACTTGCGATATTTTGTATAGGGACAAGGTGTATTTATAGTGAGATAAACAGCGGTAAGCTGCATTGAATGGCTGTATTAAGTAGTGACACCACTTAAAACTCATTTCGATTGCTTGAGATGTAATCTATACTTATAATAAATCTGTAAAGAGGTCAATTCTGTACATGAAATATATTTTCAAAATAACTATCAGGGGGTGATTAGTGATCGATACTGATGCCAAAAATGCAATCAGTAAAATTGTTGTCTGTCTGTCTGTATGTTCCTTATAGAAAAAAAAACTACCCAACGGATTTTAACGAAACTTGGTAAAATTATTCTTCATACTCCTGGGCAGGTTATAGTATACTTAGGAATATCCCACGGGAACGGGAATTAGCGGGAAAATTCCTTTTGTATGAAAAAATATAAACCTTACGCGGTTTAGATTTTTTCATGATAGATGAAGGGGGTAAAACGGGATCCACGCGTACGAAGTCGCGGGCGGCCGCTACTTTAGAATAAAATGAGTACCTAGTTCATACCTCAGTAGGTAGGTAGTGTAGTTATCAGTCATTTAGAGTTTAGTTTATAATATTATAAGCCATAAGCATGGCACGTTCGCTCACTAATCGAGATGAATGGCTAGTCGTAAAACAGTGCGAAAATGTATCTGTAGTAGCATAAAAAAGAACATTCAACAATAATAAATAAAAACAATTTTTAATTCTTGCTTCATCAAATATATCAGTACGATTAAAGACCATTCTACTCTCTTGACCCAACTGGCTCGACCAAGAATAGAACTTGGGACTCTACCTAACTGTCATTGCCACCTCTGACATATAGAAATCCACCCTCTCCCTACAGAGCAAAGGGCTACGTTAACTACTAAATTGGTAATTCAGTTTGAGGTCCCAAAATGCTCATGTGACGGGTGTGATTTAAGCCATAGTTTCCCAAAGTATTGGTAAGAATACCTATCCATATAAATAAGAATGATGATGACATGACTTCAAAAGAATGCCAGTTCGATCGTTCGAGTTATCACAGGCATTTAATTAAGTTTATCTAGAGGGGTTAACAGAAACATAATTTCAATAATTCATCAGAAACTACACACACCGGCAGATTTAGCGGAACGGAAAAAAAGTATGAAAATTACTTTACATTTATCTTTCCTTTCATCCAGCTTTTTATTGCATTTATAGAATTCAAACATAAGATCATTGGCGGACTTTTTATAATTTATTACAGTTCAGTTATCAGTTTTTAACAATTTTTTTCCTTGTGCAAGTCTGTTGGCAATTGGCAATTACACACTCAAATTGTTCGACAAAAATGATTTTATTGTGACGTATGTCACTATGACTATTTTATTTAATTGAAGTTTCAAATAGTGTTGGGAACCACTGAACTAAACGAATATCGACATACGTGTTTAAACTTATCGCACGATTTGAATATTCCATTTGAAGTTCGGATTCGGTTTTACTGATCGGCGCCGTATTATTAATTCTGTGTCAATTTCCATTCAGATGTAACTTCGGTGTAACTTGGATGGTGGTTAACGTTTAATAATAAATTGGGCCATTGTAACAAATTCATTTAAGATTACCACCAATTACCGAGTTTCTTTTTTATTGTTTGCTGGATAATTTGATGTTATAATTGAAACAGTTTCTTTGCTAGGTGTTAAAATGAAAAGGGTAGATACTAATACTTAAATTAACCATCTTTTTCTTAGAGTATCAAGTCCAAAATTTAAGGAAACTCTTCTCTGTTGACCACAAGAGATTTGTTTTGAGTATCGACAGAATTTGGCTTAGGATTACGATTCTATTTCTATTCTATTCTAAATTCAACAATCTATTTTGACACAGTGTTTAACTTGATACGCTGTCGAAAGATTAATAAATGAAAAGTAGTAGGAACTTTAGTATTTTTTCACCAGGAATTATTTTTCTATGAGAATTATGCTTATTGAAAGCTATTAGCAGAGGTGTGTCCGTGCAGCGATGCCAATGGTAATAGCTCTTGCTATTTATAAGCATTAATGTGCATAGCTCTTTATTAAGTGCTCTGACCTTTAAAGCTAGTCTTTCTGCATAACTTTGCATACGAGTATAATCAGTTTGATTTATTTAAAAGTTAAGTGATAACACGGAAAATGAAACGGAATTATCTGGAAGTAATGCTGTCTATATGTTGATTTGTCGATATCGATAAACTTGTGAGAATCTCTAAAAATGCGCGTAAAAAGTAAGAGACAGTCTTATGAGGCCAGTAAAAAGAACTCTCCCCTTAACTTTATACGACTCGCTAACACAGAATGAAGTTTAAGAGCTACAATTATAGTCAAATAAATATAGTTTTAGTGCAGCACCTACTTAAGTGGATTAAGTAAATAAAACAAAATGACTAATAATAAAATAAAATGATCATAAAGACACATGAATTCAAACGCGCATTGAGTGTTAAACGACTTGTCGTGTTTACAACTTGCTTTTAACCTGTTGGCATCTTTAAAACCTGCAAAGGCAAAAGAAAAGAAGAACACAAAAGTGTGTTCCGCCTTAGAAATTCGAGCACCCTTATATCAAGACCACAGGCGAAGCTTTGGCGGATTAAATTTATCGATACGAGATATTTTCACAACACTATCGGTGAGTGCTCGCTGCCTGACGAACCCTAATTTCGCTTTTCTGTGGCTTACGTTATAATAGGGTTACTCCTTTTAATTTCAATAAATTATAAAGAATTGCCAAAAGTAATTAAAATTAAATGATATTAGAAGTGAGAATGTAATTAAGGTGGCACAATTTTGACAAACAATGTTTTGAAAATTATAAATAACTTGAAAAAATCATCATTTCATCATCAGTTCATCCAGTGTCTAAGTAGCTCAGTTGGAAGAGCAGTCGCCCGGCAAGCGGAAGGTCGTGGGTTCAATTCCCGCCTTAGGCAGTTCGATTTTTTCAAGTTATTTATAATTTTCAAATTAGTTTGAGATGCGACTCTAAACGCTAAAAATTTAATAACTAAACAATGTTTTACAATGACACTGTGTCAAATATTTAAAATTACGGTAGCTTTTTGTGGACATTAATTCACAGGCCTCTGGTGCCTGGTGGTGGCCCTCACGACACTTAAAACTGCATCCAAGGTTCAATCATCAGCATATTTGATCAATATTCGACCGAAAAACTAATTTCCCACTTCTCAAACATGCAAAAACCAAGTCACCATCAACAAATGCTGCTATCCAGTCACAAAAACATCGCTGTATTGTCTTTGCCACGCTCGCGTGTGCGCCGCACGAAGTTTCCGCACCATTCACTCACTCTTGAAAAGTTTTTGTCTCCCCACGATATCTCGTATCTCGTTCGTGCGCGATTCGTTCGTTCGTCACAAAACGAGTGAGCGGCGCCACGCGTCGATATTTACGCGGCATTTAATGACGCATATGAAGTGACTGACACACTGTCGTGGAGGCTAGGCAACAATTAAAAATTTGATGGATGTCTTTATGGCACAAATACTTTGATTGATTGAAACTTATAGTGTAAACACGCACTTCTGTTAGTTTCGTCATGCGTCGCCCATACTTCGGTGTGCGGGCTCGCAATTTGTCTCTGTCAATTTCCCGCATAATGTACTTGCGCCATAAAAGGCAATATAGGACAATATGCAAACATCAGGCCTTCCCAATGTTTATAGTAACAACTAACTAATAGTAACACGAATAACAATGAGTATTGCTTGAAATCAACTAAAAGTACGATCTGGTCCTATGGAGTTTTTATATTTTACATAATAGGTACTTTAAACTAAGAGTTAGTCAAACTTTAAAAACTACAAACCCCGTGCTGAAAAATTTTGTTCTAAATTCTACAACTAACAACAACTTTTAATGCATGCAAAGCTTGTTGAACGAACTGCCGAGCAGTGTGTAGCTAGACCTAGTAAAGTTTACGTCATAAAGATTAGCGAGGCGATCCCTTCCTCTATGGTGCTCTGGCAGGCTGGCTTCATAGACTTAATAAAAGTTAGTGTACATGACCTAGATAAGTCTAGTGTTGGGTTTTATACTGCGTTTTGACAGAGTAAATACAAATGAGTAGGTCATCTTCATAGAAACGCCCGAGCGCGGTTTTTATGTGAGCGAACTCTCACATACAAACCGCGCTCGGTGCGTTTTGATCTTTCTTCGGTCTACACCGATTTTACTTATGGCTTCTAAATAAACAAGGTATCTAAACATTGGGGGAGGCCTATGTTCAGCAGTGGACGTCCTGTGGCTGAAATGATTCGATGATGACGATAATCTAAACATTCCGATTTTTTAGTTTTTCGTCCTTAGTCTGCTGTCTTCGACAGAGTAGAATATTATTAAAACCACTCCCACTTGTTCCGTGGACAGGTTAAAATGTAACTGATTAGGGACTTAGCTAGAATTAGACTCCCCAAGCCGAATCTAGGTCATTCTCGCGACCTTCACCAGATCTCGTCTAAGCGGCTCCCAACCATGGAATTATACTTCTTTTCTAACCAAATATTATTTTAGAAATTACATAGGTAAGTACTGGTACATCATCCAGCCTGATGCCATTAATTCAAGAAATCTACAGTCAACAACACAAAATTTGCAAAACAGCATTTATTGCTACTTAGATAAGATACCAAATACTTATCTAGATAAGCGTCCGTACCTAAGGATCACAAAACCTACTCTTAAATGTCCAATTTTAGCCTCAATGTAGGTACGTAACGGAGGTCGACTTTTTGTATTTTATACCAAACTGGAGAAACCTTCGCCAAAAGGTGGGCCTTGCTATTTTCGTTACTTTACCTATTTAAATTGAGAGGTCAGGTCACTGCCTCGCGCCGATTTTAACGTAGAGGGAAGGGATGATAAAAATCTGTAAGTACCAGACTGATAACGTTAACCCTNTTAAAAGGCAGATATTTGTCAGTAAGGAGAGTAAATATCTAAACTGTAATTTGGTATTGAAATCACAGCTTTTTCATTAATTTTGTTATTCACAGAGAGGCAAATCTTGGCCTGCATCTTACATTTGGGAAGTGATGATCAAGCCAAAGGTGATAGCGAACTTCACCCGAATTCCTCAAACACACAACAATACTGTCATAATAGCGATTAACTTTGGTAAGATGGTGGTAACTAGCCCAGGAGGACTTAGCAAAGCTCTACCACCAACCAAACTGAGCAAAAAATTTTACACCTACCGGGAATCGAACACAGGACCGGGTCTCAGACTGGTGGCAAGACCACCACCACTAGTAAGTACTTCACAGTACTAGTCAAATGTTGGTCTCAAAAAGTTATTAAAAGGTAATGAATGAGATATGTAAGAGCAACATCTTAACTCTAAAACCTTTTTAAGTCTCCAACCCCATCAAGCTATATCATACGTCCACCTTGTTAATTCAATCCAAAGGCCTATCTGCACGACAAAAGAACTTATGGTAAGAAATCCCCCACTGGGCAAAGACATCGCCCAGCTGTGGGGTGGTGTCAGACAACGCGAAAAACCACCCCTTAATTTCCACGAAGTATTCCATTAAAAACGGAAGTGATGAAATCTATTTCCATATTACAAGTACTTGTTAGGGAAAATTCACCATAAAATCGATTCCTAAATTACCATATAATTTATAGGCGGTACTTTGTTTGGGTGCGGTCTTAAGATCAGCGGGAGATAAAGCGATTTGCAAGAGCGGATTTGGTGGTGGTGACACTAACTTTCGAACTCGGACTAAATTTTTAAAGAGAGTGAAGTAGTAGGCATGCTATGATGCTCAAAGGTGAAATGACGTTGCTGACTTGCTATTGAAAACTGCCTTTCAGTCTAAGTGAAAAATGTTCAGTAGTAGTGAATAGTCTGTCGATGATAATGATTATGAGGACTACTTCAAGGGACTTGGTAATAATACCTATCGAAATAAAAGAAAGGATCAATATCTGACCAAAGTACAGCAATAACAATGAAATCAACGCCTCATAACTAAGATTTTTTTCTACAACCACGAATATTTATGTTTTCGAACACTAACTACATAGTAAGAAGGGTGTATGTAAGCTATCGTGCATAAAGCATAAAGAAATACTAATTGTAAACTTCTTTTACAATTTTTACGAGATATTTTACATTTCGTCGCCCATCTCGCAAATCCGCTGGTCTCAAAGACTCGCTCCAAGATAGATCTTCGAAGAAGATTTGAAATAAAGACCATATTTCATGTGGAATCGTATATTAATTTCAGATAAGGTAAGGCTAAAGCCGTTCGCGATCGATCGGGAATATTTCCCGGTTCACTTTGACAGTTATTGGATTTGCTAAATAAAATGAGGAAATTGGCAAAAGGTGTTCGTGAAAAACACTGTATAATATTTGATACAGATAATGCAGACGGAATTATTTGAAGAAAATTTTGTGATTCACCCTCAATTAAAAAAAAATTTGACGCCCTAGTATACCAAAATGCTACGAGACTGTTTCTTTGGGTGTAGTAGTCTGATTACAAAAAGTTACATACGTTTAAATTACGAGTACCTACCATGTAGTGTGGAAATGTAATTTTAAACAAGTGTTCAGCGTGTTTGTAACTTTGTAATAAGGCCCATAAAGTTTAAGGCTTTATTAATGCATTCAAAGAAAGTGAATCTTTATATCTTTTCTACCAATATCTCAATCTAAATCGACATAATCTATTTATTTTGGAAACGGCCTTCTAAAGTACTAAAATGAGTGAAACTTAAATATATTCATACGGCGTAGAAATTAAAAACATTAAAACACATGACAATGGCAGTATATAGTTTCAAATACCCAACTCTTAGGCTGAGTTGCACCACCTAACTTTAACGATAACTATGACGATAACTTTGACAGATTTTTGACGTTTGTCAAAGTTAAAGTAAGATGGTGCAACTCAGCCTTAGTTTATGTCTAAGAAGAAAGAAAGCACAATTCCATTTCCGAATTTCAAACAACAGTACCCTGAAGACGTTTTGAAAGTACCCGCCCTTCCACATCAGTAAGGTCTAAAAGTGTTTCGCTGTCCTCCCCGCGGGTGTCAAGTCCAAACAATTGTAAATTGTCCGCACTTCCCCGATATCTCGGAATTAACTCCGCCATTGTGGTACATTTCACAGTTTATTTGCTAATGAATTGTTATGCTTTTTGGTGGCGACATCTTGTTATTTTAAGCAGCTCCATCATTGTCATCATCATTTCAGCCATAGGACGTCTACTGGTAAACATAGGCCTCCCCTTTAACTCTTTAAGGCCTCCCCCAATGACTTATGCCCTTTTTCACCATCAATCCCTAATTTTAAAGTGACCCCTCCCTATGAAATCAAAATTCCTGTTATGTGTTACCATAGGGGTCACTTAAAAATTGGGGATTGATGGTGAAAACGGGCATGAATGCTAATGAATTGTTATGTTACTGGTGATATCTTGTAATTTTTAGCAGCCTACCTAAAAATAACAATAACGAATTAGTTCTTAAGCAAATATATGTATAACTAGCTTTCCGCCCGCGGCTTCGCCCGCGTGGAATTTTGTCTGTCACAGAAAAACTTTATCGCGCGCGTCCCTGTTTCAAAAACCGGGATAAAAACTATCCTATGTTCTTTCCCGGGACTCAAACTATCTCTATGCCAAATTTCATCAAAATCGGTTGCGAGGTTTAAGCGGGAAAGCGTAACAGACAGACAGACAGACAGACAGACAGACAGAGTTACTTTCGCATTTATAATATTAGTTGGGATGAGGCAAGTCGAGACGTTAGAGCTCATTCTCACGGGAATGTGTCACAGTTTTGCTGGATCCAGTAATGCGGGATCACGCAAAACTGGACATGAATGATGAACAATCACCATGATCAACAAACAAATCATAAACAAATATGTCAAATCTCAAGTCGTTTGAAATTCGAATGGATCAGTTTTTTACGGGACTCTGCAAACGGAATATTTGTGTGAACGTTAATATTAAAACACGTACGAGTATACTCGTACTACTAAACAGAATCCTGCAAAAAACGGGAACTGCCGAGTTTCATTGCACCCGTGTGAAGCCGGGGCGGGTCGCTAGTCTACACAATAAATACCGGTCTTTGTCTGTTAGTCGGTAGTTTGAACAGACTACCGTTGCCCGCGGCTCCGTATGATTATGAAAGATATTACGAAGCTTTAAGCTTTGTTTTATTAGAAAGTTAAGGCATGAACTTCTAAGTTTCCGGAAATGAAGGCTGAGTACATAGTGCATAATAATATTTATGATGAGTTTAGTAATAATATACAGGGTGTTTCTTGTAAGGTGTCAAGCCGAAGGCAGGTGATAGGTGAGGACTAGACCTATCGATTTCACCCCCATGTATGTTCTACGATTTTTCGTTGTTTAGAAGTTATCGTTAATTTTGTGATTTTTTCAAATTTCATGACCTAGTGGCTTAATTTTTTTTTTATCTTTTTTTTGGGTTGACTTTTCTCAGATTTCTTTTTGTTGACAGATTCCCTATTACTTGCAGATATTTGAATGTTCTGCTAAAAGCATATTTTTTATGTTTCTAGCAAAAATTTTGTATCTTGCATCAAAGATAGGAAGGTGATTATTTTTTTTAAATATCTGCAACTAATAGGGAGTCTGTCAAAAAAAAGAAATCTGAGAAAAGTCAACCCAAAAAAAAGATGAAAAAAAAATTAAGCAACTAGGTCATGAAATTTGAAAAAATCACAAAATTAACGATAACTTCTAAACTACGAAAAATCGTAGAACATACATGGGGGTGAAATCGATAGGTCTAGTCCTCACCTATCACCTGCCTTCGGCTTGACACCTTACAAGAAACACCCTGTATAATGAAAAAGCTTTTTGTATAAAATTAAAACCTGGCCTAATGACGTTCATGTATACAAAACACGCGAGAGAAACTAAAACAAATGAAAAATCACGTTTATCAATGACTAATAGAAGAACAGTTATTGAAAAATAGGTACTTATTTATTTCATCCCAAGCAATGTGTGACCCCAAATGATCTTAAGGCGAGACAAAGCGAGAGAGAGACGGAAACTTTATTTCTCTCTCTCTCTCTCGATTATAATACTCGGTACTAATATGAAACAATACATAATTTATACCTGCAAAACTTTCCCTACAAAGATCAAAGCCCCACTTTCAATGCCGACTTAAAATAATAACAGAATATATGAATACCTGAACTCCAAATGCCCTAGTTTTAGCGGTCACGCGTGAACGCATTCTAAGGGCGCATTCACACGAGTGTGGGGCTTAACGTGGGGCGTAGCTAAACTAACATTGTATTTATTTATTAATTTACATGCATAATCTGAATTTTTACGCTGGAAAAAAGCTTTGCTTAGATTTTTTCAGATCTCAATATTTCTCTAACTCACTGATTTTAGCGAATGTTTAACGAAATTATTTTAATTTTAAAAGGTGATAAAAATCATACATTAATTGTAGAAAAAATGCTCGTCCTTTAGTGAATAAAATTCACTTCAAGATTTGTATGTAATTAATATCATATCACTCAGTTCTTTTGTTTCCAAAAATTATGTTAAATGTCAAAATCTAAAATCAAAACACAATCCCTATTTTTCCGGGAAAACTCCACATGTGTGAACACAACCTTACACGTTACTATATCAAAGTGAAGTCGGAAAACCGCGGAACCCATGTTTAATTCAAAATCGTGTGTACTGTATATCATTGTGCTAGAAAAAGTGGCAACTACCTCCCTTGAGATTGGGGGAGGCGGCTTTGTTAAAAAGTGGCGAGCGTAGCCCGGGATAAGTGTTGTTTGGTTCCGTAGAATTATTATACTGTAACATACCTTCAAAATTTAATTAAGTTTAATAATATTTCGTTTCTGTTACTCTTGTCCTTTTTGCTCGATCTTTCATGGCCATAGCTCGCAGTGCTGATGGCTGCTAGGGGACGAAGTGAGTGCCCCCCACTAGGTGGACAGACGATCTGGTGAAGGTCGCGGGAGTTGCATGGATACGGGCGGCGCAGGACTGGTCGCTGTGGAAATCCATGGGGGAGGCCTTTGTCCAGTAGTGGACGTCATTTGGCTGAAACGAACAAAAGGTCTTTCACGAAGAGTGATTTTTATAATTTTTGATCAGCCCTCTTAAAATAATCAAAAGTTATGGCATCGTCTTTTGAATCAGACGTAACTTGGCATTTCTCAAATTAACAACCCCTCTGGCTAGAGCATGGGGGTGTAGGCCAAACAAGTAGCCGTAGTAAAGCCTGGTCTCTGAGCACGTAGAATTTTGTCTAATGACCCCAAGCTACCCATCCTTATCGCTCGCGCGTAATTATATTGCTGTCGCGACTGTGCGACGGGTGCCCGCAGTGAGTGTGCGAGCTATAGTAGTAGCTACACTATAGTAGTATTTGTAGTGTAACAAGAAAACGACTCTCCCAATTACCAGAGTCAAATGGAGAACTCTGATAAATTGAGAAGAGTCGTATTCCTGCAATAGAGACTAATGACATGATGATGATGTACAAGATAGAAGAGAAACAACCCATAAGAAAGAGTGAGCGGAAAATGTTCGGCGAACGTCTACGAACGAACGCGAACGAACATTGCTCGCGTACATTTATTAACTACAGTGGCCCTGGAAAAGATTTCGAGATAAGACTACATGTACTTTTTTATATTGTATTTCTTGTAACTGACAGTTTTCGGTAGAGAGTACTATTATTTACCAATTTTTATTTATCTTCACGAGTTTCGACCTTTTCCCACGGAACCCTACGGAGGGGAAAGTGGACATTCCCCGATAGGCGAGTAATAATACTTTTGTTGGTGTTACATTGTCGCAACAGGTCGGAAACCGATAAGGTTTGAAAAACTTGGGTTTTAACTGTATTAGAAACCTTTTTATTTATTTTCCCAAACACAAGCTACATTTATTTATACTTGCCTATGCGACACTAGTCCAGTCAATAAAGCATTATAGATGGAAAACTGTAGAACACAATTTCTGACTTCAGGACTTTACTTAGACTAGTTAGGAGGTGAACATAGCAAAAGTCCCCGCCCTTAGCCCTTGAGCCGGCGGGGAGAGGGGGGTTTAAAGGTGCCACTTTTCGGTTTTTCGCTTAATCCTCGGAAACTATGCGTCCTAGTGACATGACTACTTTGAACCAAAAAAAGCATATTCAATTTACTACAGATGATATAGACAAGTTTTTCTATAAATTGTATAGTTTTCGCGGCATCTGCTCTAGAAGGTCTGTAATATTGGATATTTTATTTTTGTCTTACATGTTCCCATCAGGAGAAAATCGACTAAATCAACATTGAGCAATCATTCTAGACATGCGGGAGCATGTTAAGCCTAGTTCCAGCGAGGGGACTACACCGTGCGTATATTTAGACGAATCACTTTGAGCCACTTTTGAGTCCTCATCACTCAAAAACTACTGTGCATTAACACTTCAAATTTGNTAAATAAATAAATAAATTGTGCTAGAAAAAGTGGCAACTACCTCCCTTGAGATTGGGGGAGGCGGCTTTGTTAAAAAGTGGCGAGCGTAGCCCGGGATAAGTGTTGTTTGGTTCCGTAGAATTATTACCTATGCTGTAACATACTTTTAAACTTTAATAAAGTTTAATATTTCGTTTTTGTTACTTTTCTTTTTTACAGCATTGTGTTCTTTTACGATCTTTCACGGCCATAGCTCGCAGTGCTGATGGTTGCTAAGGGACGTGAGGGCCCCCCACTAGGTAGACAGACGATCTGGTGAAGGTCGCGGGAGGTTCCTGGATGCGGGCGGCGCAGGATCGGTTGTTGTGGAAATCCTTGGGGGAGGCCTTTGTCCAGTAGTGGACGTTCATTTGGCTGAAATGAACAAAAGGTCTTTCACGAAGAGTGATTTTTATAATTTTTGATCAGCCCTCTTAACCTTTAAAGTCCCAGACGGCATACATTAATGCCATAACAATTGATTATCTATTGTGTCTAGATTCGCGGGCCTTGAAGGATTAAAAAATCAAAAGTTATGGCATCGTCTTTTGAATCAGACGTAACTTGGCATTTCTCAAATTGACAACCCGTCTGGCCAGAAGGGGGGTGTAGTCCAAACAAGTAGCCGTAGTAAAGCCTGGTCTCTGAGCACGTAGAATTTTGTCCAATGACCCCAAGCTACCCATCCTTATCGCTCGCGCGTAATTATATTGCTGTCGCGACTGTACGACGGGCGCCCGCAGTGAGTGTGCGAGCTATAGTAGTAGCTAGACTATAGTAGTATTTGTAGTGTAGCAAGAAAACGACTCTCCCAAATACCAGAGTCAAATGGATATTTCTGCAATAGAGACTAATGACATGATGATGATGTACAAGATAGAAGAGACTCAACCCATAAGATGAACCAAAGACGCTTTTGATTTGAATTGATTGATTGAGAATTACCTTTAATCAACGTTTAGTAACTTTTAAAAAGCTGTATCGTCGTTTCAGCCAAATGACGTCCACTGCTGGACAAAGGCCTCCCCCAAGGTTTTCCATAATGAACGGTCCTGCGCTGCCCGCATCCAGGCTCTTCCCGCGACCTTTACCAGATCGTCGGTCCACCTAGTAGGAGGCCTGCCCACGCTACGTCTTCCAGCCCGTGGTCGCCACTCGAGAACTTTCCCGCCCCAACGGCCATCGTCAACGGCCAAAAAAGCTGTCTAGACATTGTAAATAGTTTCCAATTACCAATTTCAAAATGAAACCAAATATGTGTCAATTTATTACATTTCTAATTAAAGCTCGTAATTTTAAGGACTAATTTTGATTACAAAGGCCTAGGTTATCTATACGATCTCATTTCCCTCGCTCATAGTAACCGACGTTTTCTAAAATTAGGAATGTCAACTTTCGATCTCATTTATTCTAGGAATTAATTAATTTTACGTTTAATCATATGTTTTGCTGCTAAAAATAGCACGAATGATACAAGCACTAAGTAACACGACGTGACGTCATTTCTGAAAAGTAATGGGAGAAAAAATGTACAGCTTTTTATGTGGCGTACATCTCCGTGCAAGATGCACAAAGAGTGAGCGGAAAATGTTCGGCGAACGTCTACGAACGAACGCGAACGAACATTGCTCGCGTACATTTATTAACTACAGTGGCCCAGGAAATGATTTCGAGATAAGACTACCTAGGTACTTTTTTATATTGTATTTCTTGTAACTGTCAGTTTTCGATAGAAAGTATTATTATTATTTACCAATTTTTATTTACCTTCACGAGTTTCGACCTTTTCCCACGGAACCCTACGGAGGGGAAAGTGGACATTCCCCGATAGGCGAGTAATAATACTTTTGTTGGTGTAACATTGTCGCAACAGGTCGGAAACCGATAAGGTTTGGAAAAACTTGGGTTTTAACTGTATTAGAAACCTTTTTATTTATTTTCCCAAACACAAGCTACATTTATTTATACTTGCCTAAACACAAGATATGTTTTCTTATAGGTACCTACTTGCCTACGTGACACAGAATGTATAATGTGTGCTTATATTTTGACACCTGTCAGGGGTAACGTTGTAACTCAATATTTAGAGAAAACAAATATTGTCTTTTGAAAATATTATTTTCTTGGCTATTATATCCTTATGTTAAACGTACGCAACTTTATTGTAAGTGGAAGTCTTTGTCCAGGGCCGAAAGACGTAGTGTGGGCAGGCCTCCCACTAGATGGACCGACGATCTGGTGAAGGTCGCGGGAAGTCCCCGGATGCGAACAGCGCAGGACCATTAAAGGCTCAGGTGTATCTCAAAAAAAACTTTGTAAATAACGTTTAAATTCACGAAGCTTTTAAATTCTTATCGCGTTTGACACCTTGGCGTAACTCGTCACAGAGAAGTACTAAAACGTTGAATATAATAACATTTTATCGACGTCGCATTCTTGAAACCGGATTTGATTGCCCATAAATATTGAAACCCTTTTTCGAGCATTTATTACCTGGAAAATGCCATCGCAGCGAACTCAAACGATTCACCTGGATGCCGGTTTAAAAAGCGGATAAAATTATGGCCACAGGGCATGGAGAACAGACTACTCTTTTGGTAGTGCTCGGGCAATAGTGCTACTATGCAATGGTGCTCAGGCGTATAAAATAGCAGCAATGATGGGTGTAGAACAAGTCTTAAATGAGTGAGAATTACGTACACCCAAATAAATCAAGGATGGATCAGATGGGTGTATGAACACCTTGATTTATTAATCACTTAACTAAACTTAAACTGGTCTGTACCTACTAAAAGTTTTAGCAACACCAATGCACATAATGTCCTTTCTTAGAACGTGTTTTCTTGTCTGAATTTATTGAATAGCCAATCAAAAACATTACCTTTTGAACACCTTAGGCCATCGCAATATTATTATGGGTTAGGTTTAATTGAATCTGCAAATAATTTACATAGATGTTTTATTATTTTACTTGATTCCCGGCTTACAGATTTAATTTTGCGTTTACTTGTACATTTTCAAAACAACTAGTACCAAAATGAATTGCTGCTTAAGAATTTGCAAACAGCTCTAATATTCTCTTTGTTCACACGACACTTTACCTATTCATTAGAGGAATGACATGGCTGTTCTCCTCCAACTCTGCCATGGGACTGGCAATGGGAGGATTATGTTTTAATACTTTAAAACCCGAGTAATGGGGATGAATAATTAAGGTCCATACGCGAATGTGACGTTTACATTATTAACGGTGTCTTATTATACAGGGTGTGTACGGTGCCGGTGTAATAACGTGCTCATTATTACTAACTTATATCCACTAGGGTAGGCTTAATATTTATGGTTCGACTCTACCAGCGCTTCGAGAAAAACATTTGGCAAGTGCTGAGAAGAAACGCCGCAAAAAAAACCTGTGACTGCTGTCTTTAAAGTGGAAATACATACATAGCCTGTCAAAATCATAACCCTCCTTTTGCTTTGCCGTAGTCGGGTAAAAAGTAGAGGTTACAATATTTTAGAAGCAAGTTACTTTAAAGTATATTAGCTCTTATGGCCCCTGTCTAGAGGCATAACGTATTTTCAGAAGCCTGCTTACACTACGATTTCCGATTGGTGGTTGCCACTCGAAAGGTTTTCCCAAAGACCATCAGTTCTACAAGCTATGTGCTTTGCCCACAAAAAGGATCGGTCTACATTTTACAGATTTTAAGCTTGATATAGGTAAGGTACCATATTTCTTACCTATTTATTTTTTGTCAATTTAAAATTTTACCTTAATTTATTTTAAACATCCTGTATTAATTAGTAAACCAGCGAGATTCCCAGAACATACTTTCGGTTCCCTGCGAAAATGGAGGGTAAGCTTTAAAATTTGGGGGAGAGAAAGTCAAATTAAATTTTGAGTTTGTGATTTTGTACCGGAGTCGTATTGTTTTATGTTTGGTTATATCGCAAGAGTTAAGCCTACGATTCAATTCAGCTATGCGTTATTTGACACTTTTTATAAGAGCAATATAGGGTGACTTTTAGTTTTGTGACGGGTCTGGGTGTTTCTATGTATAATACCTAAGTAGGTATGTATTTAAAAAGTATGATAAGTAGTATATCCGTTAAGCTAGCACCCATAACACAAGCATGTAAGTTGCTTACCTACTTTGGGGCTAGCTGGCGCTGTGTGAAATTGTCCAAAGATTTTTTTTACTTTGTAAGGTGTTGAAATTTTTTTTAATTAAGCTTTTTAGAAAAATGTAACAATATGACTTTATCGTTTTATGGTCACTGTATTGGACTTGAGGAGGGTAAGCAGAAACATGGCGGTCAACTCCTCAGGTACAAAGATGTACAGAAGCGGCACATGAAAAGATGCAACATTGAGCCCTCTCAGTGGGAAGGTTTGGCAGCACAGCGTCCAGAATGGCGGGAGATGACTTGAAGGCCCGTCCATCTGCCGCCATTCACTATAACTATGTTGGCGGCGTGCTCAGATGCCCTCAATGCGCGAGGGATTTTACCGCGAAAATAGGCTACGTAAGCCATCTTCGGGCACACCAGCGCCGCCAAGACAGCTAGGAGTCGGAGTGGTCGCCATGACCGAAATCGGTCGGATGGATCATCATCATCATCATCATCATCATCATTGGACCCCACGGAAAATCGGATCTGCAGTTAAGCATGAAAAGATAACAGTAAAATGTTAGTCTGAATGAGATATACCTATAGTGGTAAAGATCGCGGGAAGAAGCAGAGCCAATCTTTGTGGAAATCCTTGGGGGAGGCCTTTGCCCAGCAATGGACGTCATTTGGCTGAAACGATAGCCATAAACAGAAACCTATAGTAGTACGTTTACAATTACTTTAAATTACCATTTACTGTTTTTCTGCTTAGGAATAAATCCAATAGAAAGACATTAATATCTTCATTTGTTGCTTATTTCATCCAAATCCGTTTAACCCCAACAATACATTAGCTATTAATGAGTGTATCTGCAATCAACGATGTTTCCTTGAACGTGATCTGTATAAGATATTTCTAATTCTGTTTATATTGTGCTGCGAAAATCATCATCCAGAAACATTAATCATACATACAATAATGTATAGTGCGGGGATCGAACTTAATACCTCTGACGTAGTAGCATAACAATATAAGCTCTTAAACCAGGGCAATGTCACGTAATGTGTCGTCAGTCTATTTACATTAAAAATCAAAATCAAAATCACAAATGTTTTATTCGTTAACAAACCAACTTTTACAAAAATTGTGGTGACATACCTAGTAAGTAAAAGTATACCTGTATCAGGTAGTCACCGCCCATTCAGACAGTGCTAGTTTTGGGTAAGTTTAACAAACAAAAAAAATGGTTATTAATTAGATTACAAACTTGAAGTAGAAGGTAAAGAAAAAATATAAGGTGAATTAGAAAATATGGTGTTTGTAAGTGTGTGTGTGTGTGTGTGTGTGTGTGTGTGTGTGTTATGTTGTATTATGTTAAGTTATGATAGAGAGTGATTTTACGTTTGTATATGCCTTTTTAACTTTCAGATATAAATTTGTATACATTATTATTAATAGTTAAAGTACGACTAAAGATGATTAGCGAATACGTCATCAAGGAGAGAAAAGAAACATTAGAGAAGTCAAAACTATAATATGCCTGCCAGAAATATTGTGGCTCAAAACATTTATTTTCTTTAGATTAAACAACACCCAGAGAAAAATTAACAAGAATAAATTATAAGGTTTACTTTTCAAATAATTATTTGGCACACATTTCACGTTTCATCCAAATGACGTCCACTGTTGGACAAAGACCTCCCCCAAGGATTTACCGGTCCTGCGCCACCCGCATTCAGGTTCTTCCCGCGATCTTTAGTGCTATTATTTGCTTATTTTTTCACCTCAATTAGCATGTTTTTTTAAATAACCACAATTTTTAAAAGGAATCTTTATTCCAAAAGCATAAATTTGTACGGATAAACGTATAACTGGATGACTGTTGTATCCACAAAAAAGGGCAAAAGAAAAATCCACTCGTTAAAGGTTCGAATTGCATCCATTCCGTTACAAAGAACTCTAGGGGTGAAACATTCGATACAACGAAATGCAACTATCCATCGCAATCCAAAATACAGGGTGTTAGGTAAATGGGTATATGAGCCGACACTAGCCCATGTTAACATGGGCATATAAATGGCATGGTGAATTCAGAACTTTGATATCATCATTTTAATTTTTTTAATTTTCATACAAAATTAATTTTATTAAATCCGATTTGTATAACAATTAAAATACTTAAAATGAAGATATCAAAAAAAGAAAATAAAAAACAAGTAACTACTTTTTTTAATACCAATAAGTTCTGAAAATCCACAAAAAAACATAAAAATAAATACATTTTCATCTAAATCCATTTTCTCGCACAGTTGCATACAAATTGGCTTAGTGTAATAGTAACTCACGTCAAAGCCCTACTGGCTGCTCAATCGCAAACAGCTGCGAATCGAATTGTTGCATTCTTGGAATCGAATGAAACCTATTCGATGGCGACTCGATAAATAAACATGCGCCGTGAGCCACTAGCTTTAAGGGTCGCACGTACGATCTGATCCTAGGCTTTGGCCTGCACATATTGGAATTTTTGTTACTCCTCTCTTTTCCTTTCTTTTTGAAGATACTCTATGTCTGATGGTGAAGAATGTTGTATCATACTGGACATGCTTTGAAGTTAAATCCTTCCTCACATACAAAAAAAGTAAATGGGGCTGCGATATGAAGTGGACATCTATGGAAGATGATGATGACTGAATAAAGCCATTTAGATATTAGTTGATTTCTTATAAAATTAGTCCATCTAGTACCATCTCGTATTCGTATTTTGCTGTAGTCTAATCCAGCCCTAAAAATAGTGTTTTCGTTGGTCCCTTCAACCTAGAAACTTCTAGATACGGCCTTCCTCACGGCCACCACGACCGAAACTATAGAATCCTTCAAAATTTTGAAATCCTACAATCTACACCCAAAGGTGACAATCTCAAAAGAAGCTTCTTCCATCTTTATCCTGACTATTCTGCTCGACTTTCCAAATGCTATTGTCACCAAATTTTATATTTTCCATCGCCTTTTCATTCCAATCTATCGCAGAGTAAAAATAATAAAGATTGTTTATGTAAGTCACATTTCAGTGGACCCTTAAGCTTGAAAATAGATTCTTTTGTGTCACTGTTTGGTTTTGATTTGTTGTGCCTTTGGAAGTCGCCTTTATTGACAACAATTGAGCAAATCTTCACAAAGAAATGTGACGCTGGGGAGTAAACAGTACTTTTGATATCAATAGACGCCGGTCAAGACTGTAACAGGAATAAAACGGGTAGCTCTATGCTTTGATAAGTTTGAAGATATATTTTATTTTATCTACAAAAAGAAACTCTTGGCGCGGACCTTTTTTTATGCAGAACAAGGTATATGACCGCAAACGCACCTGATGTTAAGTGAGATGCAGTCTACGATCGTACATGTTTGCCCTGCAAGTGCTTATTCACTCACGCCTTGAAAAGTACCGGATTATAGTGTTCGAGAAAGACAACAGCAGACCAATCCGGATCTTTCCTTGCAGATGTTGGGGGATTCTAATAGGTAAACCTAATAGACAAAAGACAAAATTATTTTTCCCACAGTGAAAATGTTTCCTTTAGTTCACATGTTAAACCTACCTTACTTTAAGACTTTGCACCACCTTACTTTAAGACTTTGCACCACCTTACTTTTACCGAAACTATTACGATAGCCGGTGTTTTTTTGTATTAAGAATCACACTTTTGAAACGTTTGCTAAAATTAAAATGGTGCAACTCAGCCTTGGTATTTTTTTACTGGCTATAGAAATAATCAAGTTGGTTTTCTGATGTTTTAAACCAATTAAATATTCACAAAAAATTGCGATTGCCTGCAAAAATAAACTACCTAAAATGCATAAATCATGACAAAAAACAAGTGTAGCGTTACACGCGCTCTAATAATTCACAACACGAAGCGCCCAAAACGAAAACACATCTAAAATATGTTGGCCGAAGTGTCAAAAATGGCGGCCGCCGGACATCCGCCGCGGGCCGGTCTCTGACGCCACTTCCGGTCACGTGACTCAGAAATGCAACAGAAGCGGAACATAATATTCCCGCTTTGTCGCATAAGTTTGATTCTACGTAGTTGGGGTACATTATAGATAGTGTTTGTATTTTAAATGTACGTACGTAATATGAGTATACAATACAGACTCAAAGCATACCTAACCAATTTTGATGGGACTTTCACTGACAGATGTTAATGTAATAAAAAGTAATCAAAAGGTTAAGACGAGTCATGTCAAGCAGAAAACAATTATTATTAAGCTCATGAAGTTGTAAGAAAATTAATGATAGCTTGAAATCACGCAAGCGTAGCCACCGACAAAAGTTAGTTCAATCACGATGAGGATGACAATTTCGATCCACAGCTGTTTATACTCGTAATAATGTTATCTTTAGTATTTTTAGCATAACTGCCTCGTTTCTACCATCTAAAGAACAACCAATAGCTACTGAGTTGAAACCAAGTTTATTTACTGCTGTAAACTTATCAAATAAAACTCTAACAGCCATTGAAGAGCGAGTCTCCATAATACGTTATTATTTAGCACGCAAGCGTGCGTGGAGTTCGCTGATTTGTTAACCCTAAGAAACTTTAAAATTTTCACTGTTTTTGGAGCTTAACACAAAGTGATAAAGCTCAAAATAATGTACACTCGCGAGCAAAAGTATGGAATCACTTACATGAAGTTGTTTCCACGCGATCTTGTGTACTAACGAATTTGTTAGTAACAAAAAAAGTAGCACCATTTTAAAGATTAAACTTTTAACTTTAAATTGATACCAAATTCATTTAAATCACACCAGTATTTAAAAAGATATCCCGGCTGATGAGAAGAAGTAAGAAAAAAGACATGTACCAACTGTTTGATACGTCGCGAGTTGCGGCCTATTTACCCCCTATAAAAGCACATGTATTCGGATTTTTGCGTTCACCCGTTAATCCATACACACCTCGGCTTCTTTTGACACTTTACCTGGGATTCTACACCTACAGAAGCAGCACAAATCGTTGCACTGTTGCAAGAAGGGCTCAGCCACCGGGCTGTCGCACGTCAGCTCCACATAAGCCAGTCCTGGGTTTCGAAAGTTTTAAGACGCTTTTGGGAGACTGGTGGCTTTATCCCAAGACCAAGTTCTCAACAGCGCCGGTGCACATCGCAGAGGGATGACCGTTTTTTCATGTCAATCTTTCTATGAAATCGTCATTTGACTGGTATCGACGTCCAGCAAGAGCTCAGAAATGTTCGTAGGATAGCTGTTACTACCATTGATTGCTTGTGGGTTAACTCGAATATTTGGTAGATCGCTGTTTGAAGCATTAGTGTCTAACTTGCTTCAGTCACTTAGTGAGGGGTGTGTTTGTATTTTATACTTAGACCAGACTTAGACTTACTTACTAAGGACCAGGTTCTTAATGATAAGTGGTTAAATATCAACAAAATGCGTATTTCAAGCGATGGTTAGCTTGACTTTTAGTACAATTTTTAACTGTTATTTTACATTAATATTTAACGAATTGTTACAAAATTTGACGGGTAGTTATTTTAACTACGTATCAAAATATGGGGTCTAAGTAGAGGTTTAAACTTAGATATAAAGATAAATGACACTCAACTCATAAACAAAACCATTTACTTATTCAAGTCTGTGATTAGTTCAAATTCAAACAATCTTGAAACTAAGTATCACTTATAAGTTAACACTTGTAATTTACTTACTTGAGATATATTTAGCATTATTATGCAAAAATGTTGTTAACTATTGAATAATACATTGTCTGGAGGCTCATTCCACGCGTCAAAACCGTCTTAATAATTAGGGTAAAGCCGTAAAACGTAATAAGTCCCCGTCAAACTCGGCGTTTTTCGACGCTCGGACTGATCTTATCTTCTTTTCCCCCTAATTTTCGTTATATTTTGCTTCGAAACTGAGTAGTTTTAAATGAACGTTTCATTATATTTTGCCTCTGAACTAAAGGTAGTCATTAGGAAGGATAGTTTGTTTAGTCAATGCAATAACTCTTAAATACATCGTTTGGAACTTTCTCTATTTGTACTTTATTGACGAGCTTTCACCTGTGGATTCGATGGTTTCGGTTAAATATCGCAATAGTTAGTTCTCCAGAACTTCATAGAGCAGGGGTAGCCAACCGGTAGACCGGTCGATCGTGGCAAAGCAAAAAATACTACATGATTGTGTACTAAACTATGCTGTTTCATTTAAGATTTCAAGAAGTATGTAAGTGGTAGATCGCCCAGGGTTTTGTTAGTAAACAGTCGATCTTATGTCTAATCAAGTTGGCCACCCCTGTCAAAGAGTATAGCTAACCAGAACTAGAAATGTATTCAAGAAGCTATTGTCATGATAGATTTGGCTTCTTCCAAAGCCCGGTCTGTGAACACGTAGAATTTTGTCCAATGACCTCAAGCTACCCATACTTATCGCTCGCGCGTAATTATATTGCTGTCGCGCTCGCACACTCACTGCGACTATACAACTATTAGATTACTCAAATGCAAAAGTCAAATATCCCTTATCTCCACAATCTTCAAAACCTGAACCTGCATTTAAATATTTACACTCGCAACAAGATTACACCGGAATAAGCCGGTGTGAACCGGTCTGAACTGGCTTGAACCGGTTTGAACCGATGTGTGCTGGTCTCAGCCGCCCCGGGCCGGAGTCGATCAACCGTCGAAACCAGTGTTCGCTTCGATGTTGATCGATACTGCTCAGGGTTGATATGGCAAGGTATAAGTGAGGCTAAAGATGCAAACATAGAATTCACAAACATTAACTACATTTCCAAACGCTTGAACCAACATTAAAGGTACAAAATTTTCATTCGTGTAAAAGCAAATATCCGCAGTTTTCACACAAGCTCTATCGGCCGGTTAGCTCGGTTTCCTGATTATACTTAAAAAGCCACAAATATTTCAAGGGAGGAAAAAAATTGGAAAGAAAAACGGCTTGATGACCTGGTTGCCCATAGTTAATAGAATCCACTGGACGCAAAAGCGTTCAATGCTTAACCGTAGCACTCTATTCGGAAAGTTTATCTCCATTAATGGACTTCTAAAGTCTATGATAAAACTAAAAACATTTCAGGATAGCCTAAATATTGCTGTGCTGTGACTGTGCGATACGCAATATTAAATCAGTCGAACTCGCTAGCTAGTATACTCATTTTCACCAAAAATATTTGGACACTTCTGTAACACATTACTTCATAGGTAGCAACCCTAAACGTTCTTCAATATTCATTGTTTCAAAACCCTACCGCTGGTAGGCTTGGTATTAATTGGTCCATTGGATTTTGAATTTGTGATGCCATTTTAGCTCGGCAGCTTTTGTTTGAAGCCGTTGCGTGCCGTGTCGTTTCAGGTCTCATGAATACGCCAAAATATTTACACAAAGTCCACAAAATATATGTGGAATATTATGATTATTGATTGCCAATAAAAATATTAAGAATAGAGTCTTGTAGAGTGCAGTAAATGTCGAGTTCTTGAATATAGTGTGTAATATGAAACGATATACTCTTGAAGCAATATTCCTAAACCCAACTTGCAAAAGATCGCATAAACTGACATTCAGTGTTAGATATTTGAGGTACCTAGCATTTTGTCTGATGGCTTCAACTTCACATTTCTAGCTGTTTCAGATCCACATCCCACCAAGTACAAAATATTGTGTAATTAGCGACTTATAACAATCATAATTTTAAGTTAATTAATTAATAATTAAATATCCTTGGACGTTACACACTTACGCAATACACTGCGCCTCTAGCCCCAAATTAAGTAAAGTTTCTTATGTTATTTACTGTTCAGAAAGTTCATCTTTCTTTTGGGAAATGGGTTTATGAAAATAGTAGGTACCTACTTAAAATTCAGGAAGGTAATATGAAAAAAGTTTGAGAATCTCTGCTAGTCTCCACTTAGTGCGACTCTCATTAAGCCGCAAAACGAGAAGCATCTGCCGATTAAGAAAAAGCGCAATAAACAGTCGCAAAAAACCGATGAAACCCGCGCGCTTGAGCTAGTATTCGCTGACCTAAGAAAGTAAGAACTACTGTTACTGTCGCGGTAGTCTTTTGTCATCAAGCCTTTGTTTTATCAACCGACTTCAAAAAAGGAGGAGGTTCTCAATTCGACCCGTATGTTTTTTTTTTTTTCTATGTTTGTTACGCGGTAACTCCGCCAATTATGAACCGATTTTAACCTTTAACTGGTGNTCATTTATCTCGTCCACTGACTCGCAATTTTCCAGGCATGCAAAGCGATTTGACAACTCGAGCTGAAAGCTCTCGGGGCAGTGAATATGAGCATTAGAGGGGCGGAGCGTAGACTTCATCAAACGGGACCTCTCCAGCTTGACGTTAATGTTTAGTATGCCTCTGACTATCCGGTGATCACTACCGGTTTTCACCCTGTTGATCACGGAGACATCGCTAAATATTTGTCGCTTTGTGGTCATAATGAAGTCGATCTCATTTCTCGTGGAACCATCGGGACTCATCCAGGTCCACTTCCTGTGAGGCGGCTTCTGAAAGAAGGAGTTCATCGCATAGAGATTCTCCTTTTTGTGCCGTGTGGGGACGGCCGTAAAGAATACCATTCCCCACCGCCAACAGGAGGCGTGTCGTAAGAGGCGACTAAATCCTGTAGCACGAGATGGGCAGCAGCGTTTACGTGCGAAACCTTATAAAAAACTGCGCTCGCCAACCCGCCTGCCAAGCGTGGCGAGTATTGGCAATTACGGCCGTCCCCACACGGCACTTGCGTTAACTCTTGCGAAATGTAACGTTTTAACGTTTAACGAAGTTAATTTTTTTATTAACGGTTTAACGATTAACGAAGTTAACTATTTGATTAACGGTGCCCAGCTATGAGTATAGCTAGCCAGAACCAGAAATGTATTAAAGAAGCTCATGGACCTATAAAAAAAGGCGGACGGAACTCGCGCTAAAACAAAACTGTGACGCAAAATTTTGGCGTTTGTCTATTGTGTGAGTGAATTTAGGGATGCCATGTTAGCCAAAACATGTTACCCATTTATTTTAAGANTGGTCCCATTTAAATTTAATAATAGAAAAACCAACCCCCAAGGGTGGAAAATTGGGGATGAACTTTTTTATACGCAATATCTCCGCCGATTATAAATCAATTTGAACGATTATTTTTTTGTTGAATAGGTATTATTAAAAGGGTGGTTTCATGCGAATTTGAAGAAAATATTTCACCCCCAAGGGTGGAAAATTGGGGATGAACTTTTTATACCCAATATTTTCAATTTTTAGTTTTTTTTTGTTTTCACGCATTTGAAGTCGGTTTTAATTTTTAAAAAAGTTAATTATAATTATTGTAAGGTAGACGAGGCTTAATATCGTTAACATTGTTTAAACTTTTTTGGTCACAGATACTAGAATCGTTAATATTATGTAGGCAGCTGGATAACTTTACTGAAATCGCTGAAACCTATGGCTGAAATGATGACGATTAGGTTATACAATTCATCCATGTCCTTCATTAGACAATCCATTATTTAAAATTATAAGAGTTCCTTTTAGGTGTTATTCCCATAGTTTCATTACTTTTTAACTTTTTTATGGAAATGTGTAATATGTAGATAAATGTTTATAGCAACTCTACCTTGTGCAATTTCCTTCAGTTAAAGACGGATTTAACAAATGATCAATGTTCAAGAATATGCCCTAATTGTGCATCAAACTCAGTCGACACTGACATGTCAATAATAGCTTTCTTCCTAACGATTAATTAAACAAAAATAACTATATTCGTCTAACCTCAGCAAACACTTCAGTAAGTGTCACTTCTACCTAATACGATTTCCATGTTCAGGGCCAGATAGATCAAATCCAACATATTGACACTGTCCCAAAAGCAAAGCAAACACTTCATCTGATAGGTCAGATTTCAGCAATTAGCCGTAGAGACGGCTAAAAATAACCGGCTATATCTGAGACTAGAAGGGGTAGGGGGATAACAAGGGCTAGTTTGCGGTCTAGCTCGCAAACAAGCGAGGAAACTTTCGTGTGATGTAAATGTATCATAAATGCTGGACTACTTTATTTTTTGTTTGTATTTCCTTTATGGTGTAATGTTTACTGGATTTTTGTAAACCAGGGCAAAGCATTAATCACCTTACAAAATAAAAAATCATTTTATATTTGCAAGTAGGATTTTAAAAAGCATTTTTAAATACTTCAAGATCATAATCGTACTCTCAGTTCCACCAGTAATGTTTTTCTTGCTTAAAAGTTCATTCGTGCACGTAAATGTTTTCCTTGTCGCTAGAATATCGGTTATTAAAGCGAAAATAGAAAAACACTGAATTGTCTAAAGCACATAACAGTATTTTTTCCAAAGAACACAGAGCATTTACAGTTAAATAAAGGTACAAAATNAAGAAGCTATTGTTATGATAGATTTGGCTTCTTCTACAAATACTAGATTAAATTTCTCAAATGCAAAAGTCAATTATCCTTTATCACCACAATATTCAAAACCTGAGACTGCATTTAAATATGTACAATCGCAACAAGATTACACCGGAATAAGCCGGTGTGAGCCGGTCTGAACTGGCTTGAACCGGTTTGAACCAATGTGTGCTGGTCTCAGCCGCCCCGGGCCGGAGTCGATCAACCGTCGAAACCAGTGTTCGCTTGGATGTTGATCGATACTGCTCAGGGTTGATATGGCTAAAGATGCAAACATAGAATTTACAAACATTAACTACATTTCCAAACGCATGAACCAACATTAAAGGTACAACATTTTCATTGGTGTAAAAGCAAATATCCGCAGTTTTCACACAAGCTCTATCGGCCGGTTAGCTCGGTTTCCTGATTATAATTAAAAAACCACAAATCTTTCAAGGGAGGAAAAAAATTGGAAAGAAAAACGGCTTGATGACCTGATTGCCCATAGTTAATAGAATCCACTGAACGCAAAAGCGTTCAGAGCTTAACCGTAGCACTCTATTCGGAAAGTTTATCTCCATTAATGGACTTCTAAAATCTGATGATGAAACTAAAAACATTTCATGATAGTCTGAATATTTCTATTTTAGACTGTGCGCAATATTCTACGCGATATTAAACAAGTCTCACTCACTCATTTTCGTGAAATAAATGTTGACACTTCTGTAACATTATTGCATAGTAGCAACCCTAAACGTTCTTCAATATTCATTGTTTCAAAACCCTACCACTGGTAGGCTTGGTATTAATTGGTCCATTGGATTTTGAATTTGTGATGCCATTTTAGCTCGGCAGCTTTTGTTTGAAGCCGTGGCGTGCCGTCGTTTCAGGTCTCATGAATACAGCAAAATATTAACACAAAGTCCACAAAATATGTGGAATATTAAGATTATTGATCGCCAATAAAAATATTAAGAATAGAGTCTTGTAGAGTGCAGTAAATGTCGAGTTCTTGAATATAGTGTGTAATATGAAACGATATACCTACTCTTGAAGCAATATTCCTAAACCCAACTTGTAAAAGATCGCATAAACTGACATTCAGTGTTAGATATTTGAGGTACCTAGCATTTTGTCTGATGGCTTGAACTTCACATTTCTAGCTGTTTCAGATCCACATCCCACTAAGTACAAAATATTGTGTAATTAGCGACTTATCACAATCATAATTTTAAGTAAATTAATTAATAATTAAATATCCTTGGACGTTACACACTTACGCAATACACTGCGCCTCTAGCCCCAAATTAAGTAAAGTTTCTAATGTTATTTACTGTTCAGAAAGTTCATCTTTATTTTGGGAAATGGGTTCATAAAAATAGTAGGTAACTATTTAAGATCTTGGAAGGCTTTATGACAAAAGTTTGAGAATCTTCGCTAGTCTCCACTTAGAGCGACTCTCATTAAGCCGCAAAACGAGAAACATCTGCCGATTAAGAAAAAGCGCAATAAACAGTCGCAAAAAACCGATGAAAGCCGCGCGCCTCAATTAGTATCCGCTGACCTAAGAAAGTAAGAACTACTGTTACTGTCGCGGTAGAGTCTTTGTTTTATAATTATTGTAAGGTAGACGAGGCTTATGCCCGTTTTCACCATCAATCCCTAATTTTTAAGTGATCCCTATGGTAATACAATTATTACAGGCATTTTGTATTCATAGGGGTCACTTTAATTAGGGATTGATAGTGAAAACGGGCATTAATATCGTTAATATTGTTTTAACTTTATGGTCACAGACACAATAATCGTTAATATGTAGATAGGTAGGCAACCTAACGCAATTTCTAAGTATTCAGCATGGTTGGTTATGGAGTTCAAACCCATCGTTTTAACATTAGATACTAATTTAGTCTTAATAGATGCTATTGCCATAGTTTCATAACTTTCCTCTTTCGCTTCTTACCATGTGTGTAGATATTTTTTATCTTTTTCTATGGAAATAATTGTTATGTTAGCTTTCCGCCCGCGGCTTAGCGCGCGTGGACTACATTATCTACATATTTTACGGAACCCTATTTTTCCAAAATAAAATTTAGCCTATGTTACTCGTGGATAATGTAGCTTTCGAATGGTGAAAGAATTTTTAAAAACGGTCCAGTAGTTTTTGAGCCTATTCATTACAACCAAACAAACAAACGTTTTCCTCTTTATAATATTAGTTAGTATAGAAGTATAGACAAGGTAGAGCCCTGTACAATTATCTTCGGGTACAAATGACAAAGGATGATGGGCACAAATGTATGGAGAGTGGTACCCGCTCCAATAGCCATAACCAATACATATTTAAAAAAGCCTTTAGATGTAGGAAAATGTCTGCTATGGGGCCAGTTCTAATTCACGTTTTGAAAGCAGTAATTCCACTAAGTAAATGAAAGTATAACACAATCATCCATATATACGAGTATGCACTATCACTACAATCTATTAATAATCCTAACCAAAAAATAATTGAAAAGAAAAGGATTATACCTACGATGAACTAAGCAAGCTATCAGCCCTTTATTCGCTTTCATCATTATGATCATTTTAGCCAAAGGACGTCCAGTTGAACATAGGCCTCCCCCAATGATTTCCACAATGGCCGGTTAGTGGCGGCCTGCATCTAGCGCCTTCCCGCTACCTTTATGAGGTCTTCGGTCCATCTTATGGGTGGACTTATTGGGTTTTGTGGATTTATTCGCTTTAGCAACCCATAATAAAACTCTTAAGAAGTAATAAAACTTTAACCCCTTTATTAATAAAAGTTACACCCTAGTTAACTCTGGCTTAAATTGTCATTTGGCATTGAAATGTCATTTTAATCCATGTTTCTTCCTAGGTGTAACTTTTTTATTAATAAGGGGGTAGTAGTTCTTTAAATAAAAATATTTATTTCACAACTATCCCTATCAATAATTGTTATAGAGTTAAGGAAGGATGCTAGAGCAGTAAAAAACCCTTCATGCCTCGCATAACCTAAGTACCATACGATGGACACGTTGATACTTTGGTTACACAAAAAGTATGTTTATCTTCGAACGCAACCAGATCTGAGGCTGGTGGCCATAGTACATGTTGTTCGTCTTGGTAAGACCTTTCAAATGACACTACAAACATAACCATTGGAGCCGGGTACCATTCTGCAAAAAAGTATGGTTATCTTCGAACACAACCAGATCTGAGGCTGGTGGTCATAGTAAAAGTTGTTCATCTTGGTAAGACCTTTCAAACGATACTAGACACATATCTATTGGAGCCGGTACCATTTTGCCCATTGTCCTTTGACAATTTGATAAATATAATGTTCAAGAATAATAATATGCTCTAATCTCAAACGACTCCACAGAAATGTATTTTTTTCCCCTAACAATTACATAATTAAATAAAAATATAACTATCTTCATCTAATCTCAGCAAACACTTCACTAAGTGTCACTTCTACCTAATACGATTTCGATGTCCTTGACCAGATAGATCAGATCCTACATATTGACACTGTCAAGTAACCAAAGCAAACACTTCATCAGATAGGTCAGATTTCAGCAATTAGCCGTAGAGACGGCTAAAAATAACCGGCTATATCTGAGACTAGAAGGGGGTAGGGGGATAACAAGTGCTAGTTTGCGGTCTAGCTCGCAAACAAGCGAGGAAAGTTTCGTATGGTGTAAATGTATCATAGTTGGTGGACTACTTTATTTTTTGTTTATATTTCCTTTATGGTGTAACGTTTACCGGATTTTCGTAAACCAGGGCAAAGCATTAATCACCTTATAAAATTCATAAAATTTTTGCAAGTAGGCTTTTAAAAAGCATTTTTAAATTCAAGATCATAATCGTACTCTCAGTTCAACCAGTAATGTTTTTTGTGCTTAAAAGTTTATTCGTGCACGTAAATGTTTTCCTTGTCGCTAGAATATCGGTTATTAAAGCGAAAATAGAAAAACACTGAATTTTCTAAAGCACATAACAGTTTTTCCAAAGAACACACAGTATTTACAGTCAAATAGAGATACAAAATNTACAAAATAGAGCTAAAATAAAGGCTTAAAATGTAAAGCTCACCTGAGTGATACTCCAGTAGCGGTCCAGCGATATGAGGCACAGGTTCATAATAGACGCGGTGCACAGCAGCACGTCCATCGCCGAGTGTATCTCACACCACCAGAACCCAAAAATCCAGTACCCCATCAGCTCGTTCGCCAAAGAGAATGGCATTATCACCAGCCCTAGGAAAAAGTCCGACACCGCTAACGAGGCAATGAACCAATTCTGTATATTCTTCAACGCTTTCTCTGTCACAATCGCAATTATCACCAACATATTCCCAACTACCACCATTATCATTAACACTGTCACCACCACTGACGCTATTATTATGTGAGCGGGCGAATAACCACTCGGATACCAGGTTTTTAACACAACCGGTATCGTGGTATCGTTGGACACTGACGTCGTGTTCGCATCTGACGCGTTTGTCATCTGCAACGCCAAGAACTCCTCTTGGCTTATGAACGTTGGCACTAAGAATGTGGAATTCCAACCCAGTGTCCCGTTGAAATGCGTGCTCATCGTCGTCTTGACTAGTGTTGTGTTCGGCACCATCTTGGTATCGGCCTCGGTACCGGTATCCTTAACCCGTTTCGACGCCAGATTTGTAAAATTCAACTAACTACCCACGTTTATTGTTTTGCATTAATTTTATATTTTATAAAAAACTCGGAATTGAAGTTTGGCCCCGTAATAAGTACGAAAACGTTTGCGGTTTAGAAATAATTAAAAATCGTATTGCCTATAGGAACGGAATAACTCGCGTAGTTTAATTTAAGTTTAAAACTATTTTTATAAATTACAACAGATTTTATACAATTAATTAATACCCGTTTTCCCGAACTATATGCAAAGACTATATCCAAGCACAGATGTCGATCGAAGAACCTTAGTATTTGTTTACAAATCTAACGCTATCAATATCAAACTTACGTTAAAATCTGGAATATATACAAACGTATTATTGTATAAATAAAAAACGCGTGCGGTATACGAAGGCCTCTTATCTAGTATTGCTTTTGAACGGCGCGAAATGATACCGAAACTACACTACCGAATACCTAAAAAATAAACGCGCAAAAAAAGGATACCTTAAAACGACCACGACTTAATGCGACACACAAAAAAGCGATCCTATCACTAGCGAAGCTGTGACTATATGGTACCGGTACCGATTACTTTATACAGCCACTAAATCGGTATCGTGACGTCATCGTGCAGTTTTCCCCTTTCTCCTGTCCCAGTATCTGTCAGTTTTGGCGAACATGTTGTGTGGTGGTTCCATCACATGGTGCGCGTTACGCCTTCATGCTGCCGTACTGTCCTTGTGCTTCTTAACATGAATCCATCTGTGTAACGTGTAATCAAATGTAATCAGTTGTCGCGTGCGGCGCCTGGTGCTCTTAGACTGTAATTATTTTGTATCGGCGGTGACGTCATGTACCTGTAACAAGAAAATGACATACATTAGCGCCATTAAGTCGTTGCACGCGTGTTTTGTGGTAACAAAGTAATTTCTTACTTTATTCGTAAACAGGGAAGTGACGTTGATGGGTTTATTTTGATAAATTACTACCTATAGTAAAGTAAGCAGTTACCTATCTTTACGATCAATTACTTCTTAAAATATTTTTTAATCTAAAAATGTAGGTAGTTATGCTTTATCTATTGAAACACGCATTACATTTTTAATTTTCCTCTTGCGAAAATACCAAAGCTCCCAATCAAGAAGTATTTTTTTCCTGTATGCATGTAATTCCAAAATTCAAATCAATTAAAATTCCAAAAGTCGTCACATATTCCAGCTAGCATTTCCAAATTGTAAAATAAAAGAATTCACATTCACAATCCCACACACTTCAGGATAAAAAATATCAATAGTCAATAAACTCGCGATCCTTCAGCGAATGTAAAACTGCATCAGAAAAACCACATACATATTTATAGCACGTTACCGTTACCGTAGGCAGCTAAATAAAAGCCTACAAGTTTAAATTCCACTTTTTTGGGTGAAAGCGTATTTTGGAAAAGCTAGTCTTCACTTTTGCAAGCTCTGAAAATGTTTTGCTGCGTACGGCTTTTGCGGGTCGAGTTGCAAACGGATGCAAATTGATGTTTAAATATTTAATTTATGATGCACGTCAGATAGGAATTGAAAACTTGTCTTTACGTTTTAAAATTTTAGTTGTGGTATTTATTATCTTATTTTTAAAATACCATTTAGTTTTATTTAAACATCCATAGTTTCACATGGTGTTTTGGAACGTGCCTATCAATTCAAAAATATTTTTGGAAACTAAAGTCAAAACACACGTTTAAAAAATCCAGCTTCCTATTTTTAGTAACTAAAATATAGTACAGAAAAATCAGATTATAATAATATTTTTTCTAACAAAATCTAATTAAATTAACTGTAGGCTTTTAAATTGCTCAAGAAAGCTGAAAATCTCATTAATCGTAGTTTTGGCTTTATAAGATTAAAGGCCCTATCCTAAAAGTTTCTTCGTAAAATTATTAAAAATTCATAATCCCCTAAAAACCTTCCGGTTCAGATTCGCTACAAAATTCAAATTTGACCAATTTTTATTCGGTAAAAAAATTTCGATAACTCCTAATGATTCGGACAGCGATTCGAGCAACTTTCCTAATTAAATATTCGGATTGGGGATCAAGTAATCCGGGATAGTGTTGTTCGAGGGTCGATAGTTTTAGTCATAGCAAAGATTTGACACCAATCAAAATCAACTGTACCGTGTACCAAGCTAAGCACTGTGGCACTTTTAAAGTGAAAAAAGTTATTTTCGCAACAAAAGTATCTGGTTTCCTTTCGTTTGTCTTCGCGGGTTTACTTATAATTTTTAAAAAATATAAAAAAAAACAGTTGTTTCTTATTTACCTACCGGAATCATTTATAATCAATTCATAAAAATTATGACAGTAGTAGATTAGAGATGTCCAATACCCAATAGATTTTTCATTATTGTCAATTTAACGTGTGTCACTTAAACTATTGAAAAAATACTTCAAAGGAGAAGTTGCATTTTCCCTTACTATCTACTATCGACAAACCATCGATACCGCCAATCAACTGGCAGCACTAAGCCTTACTAATGAGAGCTCCGAGTTAGAAATAAAGAAAGTAATGAACGAATGCCCCAAGCACGATTAATAGGCGCCCATACAACTTGCTTCCTTGCTATGGCGCACTTTTGTAGATAACAAATGTTTTTAAGCTTAAGAATTGGAACTTGGAGAGAAACTTTATTTTTAACAGATTACAAACGGTCTCTTTGAAACATTTTTTTGTGTGGAAATGCTGAAAAACTCGCAGTAACGTTATGACCAAGGAAGACTTGCGAATTGTTGAGTGATATTTTTGGTATAGGAATGCATAAATTAATTTTTATACGAAAAAAATTGGTAAATATTCTACAGTTTACACATTATTTTTTTTATTTTTATAAAGATTATTAGTAATCAATGTATCATAAAATAGACAACCTCAATAAATGTAATAAGTTTAGGTTCTTTCCCACGAAGACATCATGTTAAAAAAAAAGTCTGCAAAAAACGGGATACTGTCGTGTCCCGTGAAAAACACACAAGTCCAGTTTTGCAGGATCCAGAAATGTAGGGTCCCCCAAAAATGAATAGTCGTGGGAAAGGACCGTTATACTAAAAGCATAAAAGTTCAAAATCCAAGTACCTAGAAGCAGTGCAGTCGTTCGTGCCAATTGTAGCGCTACTGCTAATAAAATAATTTGCATACACATAAAGATTGACTTTATAACCCAAAACAACAACCACTAAACAGCTCATTCACCAAATAAACAAAATAAAACCGCCAAACAACTGTTAACCCTTCACGAGTGAGTTGTAAACACTGCGATTAAATTACTAAAGTTTCCGCTATCGGTTGGTGTAAAAACGGTTATAATAATCACAAGCCTCCACAGGTTAACCGGTAAATGCGGTGTAAATCACTAACGCGAATGCCGGTGATAAAGGAAGGTGTGCTGCGTAGCTCAAGCAGAACAGTTTTGCATAATTTCAACTACTATTGACGTTAATAAGGAAAAGAAATAAATGATCAAGAAAAACGATGGAGCTCCATGAAACAGAGTGGAAAAATTATCCACAAAAATAAAAATCCATCAGGACATTTCCTCACTTAACACAATAAGTGAATTCCTAATCGATATTTGGAGCGCCGTATTTTATTGATATTACCATGAAGTCTCTAAATAATAAAATATGTCTATAAATTTATTTATTACAGTAATACCTACCTACAGTTATCGATTACTTACACTAGTTTGTGTTAAGAATTTTGAAAAAAATTGCTCGCTGGTTAAATGTCACNGAACATTAATTTTAAAGACAACCCGTTGCAGCAAGCTCTCAAACCGAACTAAACTTTACAGTGGGGTCTCCGGCGCTCCCATAGTTTAGAAACGCTGACTCGGCGCGACAGCGGCGGGTCAGCCTTATTCTATACAAAGACCGGGTATAACAGAACGCAACCAGATCTGAGGCTGGTGGCCATAGTAAATGTTGTTCGACTTGCTAAGACCTTTCAAATGACATTACAAACATAACTATTGGAGCCGGGTACCATTCTGCAAAAAAGTGTGTATATCTTCGTACACAACCAGATCTGAGGCTGGTGGCCATAGTAAAAGTTGTTCATCTTGGTAAGACCTTTCAAACGATACTAGACACATATCTATTGGAGCCGGGTACCATTTTGCCCATTGTCCTTTATTTATTACAGTAATACCTACCTACAGTTATCGATTACTTACACTAGTTTGTGTTAAGAATTTTGAAAAAAATTGCTGGCTGGTTAAATGTCACTGTAAAACCGGTTCGTCGTTGACTAATTAATTTTCCGACTCCACCGCACGCCACGTCAATACATCGGGGAAATTTTTACCGGTAATTTACCGGTAAGAGTTACCGGTAAATTAACGGTATGCGGTCGTAAATTTCCACGTATTTTCGTTCAAAAAGCGGCGGGGTTAACAACGGAATCGCGGTATGTTAACGTTACAAAGTTAATAAACGACGAAAGTGTATAATTTTTTATTGAAATAAGTATTTCATTGTGAGTACGGTAATATTTACGTTTTACACAGCAGACATAAATCGCTTTTCGATTAAATTTTTATTACAAAACATGCCGTTCCAAAAGGGTAACATAAAATAAATGTTACGCAGTATTTAGATTAGAGTAGGTACTGGCTAAATGTTAATAATTATCAAAGTGTCTATTTTCTTTCGAACATGTGATGTTTGCCTTCAAGTACCATCAAATCGATACACAATACAAATCAATTGTTACCACGGTCTCATCAAAGGAGAGGTTGTCCATTTATCATCAAAACTTCCCAAAATTTGACTATTCCCGAGAAGTGTTGATTAGCGACCGTAGTGCAAACACTGGCTAATTCTGCCTCTGCCCAGCATTGCATTGAACGCCACATAGATTAGCTCAATTGAAGGCAAACACGCGGTTTGCCGCGTCAACTGGGCGCATTTCGACAGTTGCTAAACTTAATTACTATTCGGTACCGGGCAATGGCCATTGGAGCAAAAAAGTTCTCAAGTGGCGACCACGAACCGGAAAACGTAGTAGGCAGGCCTCCCTCTAGATGGATCTAGGATCTGGAGATGGTTGCGTTAAGAACCTATCCCCTAGCGGGCAATCCTTAGGAGGACTTTGTCCAGTACTTAGTGAACGTCAGGTCATAACTATAAGCCTAAAGCTCTAGGCTTCTAGTTCTTTAGATAACAAACAGTCAAGCAATTCAGTATGCTGTACTGTATACAGGGTGGAATTTTGTAATGCCACCTGGAGGGAAAGTACTCTTAATACTGTAGATAGACAATTTTACTCAAAAGAAACATTCCTTTATTTTTTTAAAGAAATAAAACTGCATTCAAATGTTTTCAAAAATTTGCTTGCCACATACCCAGGAATCGAACCAACTAAAATCTGTTAAAAATTACACTCTGTATTTTTATTGCATCGATCGTTAGGGTGAAGTATAAGGTTGAAATCTCTCTAACAAACTTGATTAATCAAGTGAAAGGAAAACCATAAAATCTTCGTTCGTTCGTTCGTTTCAGCCGAAAGACGTCCACTGCTGGACAAAGGCCTCCCCCAAGGATTTCCATAAAATCTTACATTATTTTAATTATTTACAGAAAATTGTATGGCATGGTAGAGAAATTTCAAAAAAAATTCTCAAATCTTTGAATGCAGTTCTATTTCTTTTCAAAAATAAAGGAATGTTTTCTTTGAGTAGAATTTTCTATCTACATTATTAAGAGTAGGTACTTTTCCTCCAAGTGGCATTACAAAATTCCACCCTGTATAAAAATATCCTTTCTCAAAATCTCTGAACAGTTAAGAACAATACGTATCGCTAAATAAGAAAAACAATAACAACAATATTGCCTTCTTAAATCACCAATACAGAACTACAGAACTAACAAACAACACTAGCAAGTATCGGTACGTTCGAAAACATCGACTTATTGCAACTGACACGAAAAAAACAGCAAATGATCAGGGAATCGTGTAAAAAGGGCGCAGTGGGCTGTCGGCTAATTAATTGACCGACCGACTGCGCTGATTGAATAGTGTTGCGATGCGGACCTTTTTACGGGCTTTAGCAGTTCTGTGTCGGTAGGTACTTTATGAGCGAATTGACCGGTTTGATGTCGTTTATTTATCGTAGCTTTTGCGTTGTTCTGTCAGTGAAAGTACATTTTTAGGGTTAATAACCACTCACAATTAATGTGATAAACCGACTGAAAATTCTTTTACCTAAGAAACCCTATCCCTATTAGTAACCCCTTGCCCCCTTGACAATTATTCAGTGTGAATGTGTAGCGTATGTGTACAGATTAACAATCCCAACTAATATTATAAATGCGAAAGTAACTCTGTCTGTCTGTCTGTCTGTTACGCTTTCCCGCTTAAACCTCGCAACCGATTTTGATGAAATTTGGCATAGAGATAGTTTGAGTCCCGGGAAAGAACATAGGATAGTTTTTATCCCGGTTTTTGAAACAGGGACGCGCGCGATGAAGTTTTTCTGTGACAGACAAAATTCCACGCGGGCGAAGCCGCGGGCGGAAAGCTAGTAGTGAATAAATGAGGGCAAGAATATTTATA
>NW_021135352.1:0-3827 GCF_004193835.3 Ostrinia furnacalis
CTTCTTGACAAGATAAATCGTCAAACAACTTTGATCTGAATAATTTTGAACTTTACTGACGAACAGTTAAAGATTATTTTCTCTAACTCGAGATTATTCTGTAACATAGTTTCAAAAGGTACCTAATATGTGCTCGCGATTCGTTGAAGGAATCAATTTGAAAACTGACGAACCTTTTCATTCCGTGACTGTACATTCAAACAAAGTAGCTAAAAAGTTCGCGATACGTCTTTCATCGTCATCATCATCATCATTTCAGCCATAGGACGTCCATTGCTGAACAATACGTCTTTGTTACATTGGAATAAGGTTGTGTTGTTAACTTTTTGGCCACTTTAGGTGTCACCAACTATTTGACGCTGACTGTACAAGCTTTGCTTAGTTTGGGGTTAGATTGCGCTGTGTATTTCTTTCTAAGGATATTTATTTATTAATTTAATAAGCAATTATTTTATATTGCCATGTTGGTGAAATGTCGAAAATGCCGAGTTTCTTTGCTGAGTTATGACGCATATGTGGCGGTAGCTTTACAAAAATGTGCACTTCGCTATGTTATCGTGTATTTTTTGTTAAAATACCAACTTCTGTGGCTCGAGGGAATTTCGGTGTGTCACTTCTGTGACTTATGTAACTTCTAGACTTCATATTTGTTGTCAAATCATAGGTTTCGTTCCTATACAAGCATTCATTCCATGTTAATCAGCCTTCCTCATCTTATTTTTTGTGTTGAGAAGTCTGTGTATTTATAAAATGTATGACGGTAGTAACGGTACACATTGACTCCATTGTCAAGTATTTGACTAATATGTGATAGATGAATTGGTTCCAAGATCACAACTAATTACAACTATGTAATATGTGGCCGAAACCGATACATTGCTAAAATTAATATACCTAAGACAAAATAAAAACCTAATAAAGGTGTGCCGTGACAGCTCTGTTACGTCACATGTCACCCCCTCCAATACCGTAGGAACATACTCAGTTATAGATCGTTTAATGCACGTAGACGCGCCCCACCATTCTTCCGCTAATGTTTGAGTGTTATCGGTTCCATGAGTGCAACGCACACTACAAAATGACGCTCGGATTGCTCGGATCAAACTCCACGCACCCCGCGCTTCCCTTGGACAAAAATTGGTGGGGCGCGTCTTCGTGGATGAAACGATCTATAAACGCTATACTTTACGGGACTATCCCCACCTCTCGTTCCCACCGCTGCAACTCCGAGAATCTACAGCTTGACCGCCAATAAAAACCCTACCAATGAAGGTCAAGTTTGTCCCGGGGAAAACTAAATAACGATATACGTAGTAAATAAATCCTGTCAATGTTAACTGCGCACCTCGCCGGAATGTGACTCTCCCTCGCACTCACCCGCACCAGGCCTGTTCATCTCCGCGAGTTTACATCAAAAACAAAACAAGCACGAAGGCACCCTACAGGATTACTATTCGACAAGGCCACACGTACGAGCGAGCATTGCCTCACGCACGCGTATTCTTGTGTATGATGAAAAAAAATAAAGAAAATGGTGTACTAAATCTGTGCAGTATTTAACTGTTAAAATAATAATAAAAACACAGAATGTACTTTTTTAAGTTGCCTGAAGACACTGAGAGGTAAATAAGTGGTTAATATTATTCATGATAATTTATGCATAATCATGTATTTCCTCCGCCATTTTCTGCAGTTTCGCACGGTGGCACCTCACGTCACACATCACTTTACCGAAGTCAGCCCTATGGCTTTGGCCGGCTTCGTCGCAGTACCGATCACTGACGTTTGTCAACAAAATGGTGCTTGACTCTTGAAACAAGCTAAATTACACCATATTCTTCTATTATATAAAAGAAAGTCGTGTTAGTTACTCCACTTATAACTCAAGAACGGCTGAACTGATTTAGCTGAAAATTGTCAGGGAGGTAGTTTAAAGCCAGGAGAAGGACATAGGATACTTTTTATCCCGTTATTTATTGCCATTAAGGCGGAACAAAGTTCGCCGGGTCAGCTAGTTGTTAATGATATTGAGTATTGAGCATACATTTTTTTAAATACCTTCGCGAAGTAAACCTTCTGTACGTAGTACTTATTATTATTCTGTGCCCGCACACCTCCCCGCGTTCGCCTCGTTCGTACCAGCGCGTAGATGTGACGTCATGATTGCCAGGTGCGCAGTTGACTCGACCGATTTGTATAGTTCCAAAATACTGAACTGTCCTATCCATGACATTGACAGTGGGGCGCCACCGTCAATACCGGATCGCTGATTCCGATTTTTGCCATGTTGGAAACCATATAGTTGAACGATGGTAGTGCCCCCCTGTCATTGAGTTTGGTGGGACAGTTTAGCGTGGGTCATCTATACTTCCGAATTGACTTTGACATCTGTCATCACGTTTTCATTGTCTGTGGTTTCGCAGGTGGCGGAGGAGCATGGCAAACAGAAGGCTGCGTACTACGCCGGTTGGGCGGCGGGATTCCACCATAACAGAGGTAAATACATGTACATAAACATCATTATTTATTATAAGGAGATGTGCACGCTACGATGTGACAACACTTGAAATATCCACGGTCTTCATGCGAGTGACAAAACAGATTACAAGTTGTCTTTAATGTACACATCCAATTAGAAAAATAAGATAAGTACTTTTATAGTTTTTAGATTTTTAGAAGAGATAGTTCTTTAGAAGAACATTTAAGACCATAGATTTAAATTAAATAATAAGAAGTAGACTCCTTCTCCGTGTATCTAGGGTCAATTGATGTCACGTTTATGAAAAATAAACGCTGATGTACTTTTTATACTGGGTTGGAACGAATTTTATTAAAGATCGTAAAATGTTTCTAAAATAAGTTGTAATACATATCTTATGAATTCTTATGGATTTGAAATAATTTAATGGTAATTTTATCATATCTTCTATCGGGGTCGATAACTTATAAGTGCACGTAGCATACTTAATGTGCGAATGGATCTAAAATTGTTATTTTTGATTTAGTGATGTGTGTGTGCCTAAAGTTATTATTTGTCGATACCTTTGCAAGTTGCGCCAAGGTGGTGAGTGTAGGCTCAATCCTCCCCATGAGTATATTAAGACAGGAATGTCCTTCTGCAGTGAAACCTGGTGATGATGATAATGATGATGATGACTAACGTGTGGATCCCTTTGCAAATAGAGCACTAGGTGTTCCTCTACTTATCTCTATAGTAAATTAGACAGGTCCTTCTTCAGTGAAACCTGATGATGATGATGATTAACGTGTGGATCCCTTGCAAGTAGCGCCAGCGCCGCCGCCGCCGCGCCAGCACAGCCTCGACCAGCTCGACATGGTGCACCGGCGCGACTTCAGCGCGCACGGGCCCTGGCCCAAACCCAGTAAGGCACAGCTTGATGCGCCTGCGCTGAACTCGACCTTATTACAAACACTTAAGGCACATGCTTGACGCGCCCGCGCTGAATTCAACCTTATAGGCCGGCTTAAGTGTTAGGCGTCTTCTTGCGTAGGATGCGTACGGTAGAGAGGATAGTTCTCCGATCGCTTGACGCGCCTGTGCTAAATCCAACCTTATGCCAAACAATTATGGCACAGGCTTGTCAAACGTGTGCCAAACTCAACCTTATAGGCCTTGTTCGCGCTGGTCGAGTAATTTAGACGAGAGTCAAGTAATTTAGTAGCTAAACGTATCTGAACACCAAAATGGTCGAGTAAGTTGCTAAATAATCAATTAGTCGGTTAGAGTAGGAAGGTGGTTTCGTTCACAGAGCGCTGGATATGTGCCCATAATGCCTAGTAGAAAAGAGGGGCCTGGATAGGTGCCC